>NW_027077552.1:0-59000 GCF_963924675.1 Phocoena phocoena
TCGGGTTCAACATTCCAGATGCTTTACTAACACTCTCCCCGCTTGGAGGGTAGGTGCCTTTAACCTCGTCTTTGGCACAGCTTGCAATTTCTGTGCAAGATGAACAGGAATAGGGAGAACGAATGAGAGACTTGCCGTAGGTGTCTGCACGGGCAAATGTAATGCTCATTGCCCACCAGGAAGAGGAATTAACCAAAGGCTCAGTGTGCCCTGCCGGAAACAGATTAGGGCCTGAAGCAATCCTGCGGTTTTGTGCCCAGCTCACAAGAAAGCGAGTTGAAGAAAGGAGCTCAGGGGCACTGTAATTCACAAACCTGCAGAGTTATAAATGACAGCTATCTTCCAAAAGTATACTGAAGTAAGCCTGCGTAGGGGACTTGAAAGCGGGGCAGAATTTCAGGAAAACAATTGCAGGGGTAGACTGGAATTGCCCTGAAAGCATAGGAAAAGAGGCACAAGGTCGACATTGATGCACTTGGCCAAATAGGGCGTATGCGTTTTTTCCTGAATATATTCAGGAAAAAACGCATATGCCCTTTTTGGCCAACCAAGCAAGCCTTTAATGGAAATCTGCACTACAATGAAGTCTCACTGCCCCCCGGGCAAGAGGGCCATCTGAAAAAAGTGTAAAATCCAGAAAGGTAGGACAGGATATGGAGAACAGGGAGCCTTGTTATGCTGATTGGCAGGATGTAAATTGCCAACAGCCACACTGGAGAAGTGTATGGTGTTTCCTGAAACACGTAAGAAATAAAGCAACACAGCCTATGACAATCGCACTTATGGTCCTATTCCTTAGGGAAATTAAAATCAAAAACGAGAGCCACCCCAAAGTTTGGGACGGCTGTGTTCCCAAGAAGCTCGTCTACAGTATCAGGTAAATATCCCAGAAAGCAAAAAATGGATAAAGAAGTTGTGGCACGTACGTACAATGCAATATCACTCAGCAATGAAATCTGTGTCATCAGGCCCGTAGCGGCATAGTGAGTGGATGCAGGTACGGTGATTGTACGTGAACAACGTCACACAGAAAAAGAAACATCATAAGATATCACTAATACACGGAATGTAAACTTGACTACACATGAACTGAATTACAAAACAGAACAGGGTCTCAAATTTAGAAAACCAACTAGTGCTTGCTTATGGGGAAAGGTGCCTTGGGGTGCTGCATAAAACCAGAGACTGAAATTAGCTCAAATAACTTTCATAAGCCAAATATGTAATAGACAAGACCTACTCCTTGCTCAACGAAATGGACCCAAAACCACATATTCAACGCCTAGGAATATACCTGACTAGGAAGAATCTTAAAACCCATGGATATATATGTCTCCGTAAGAGAATCAAGCGTCTGTACAGCGGCCGATACGCATCAGTGAAAATCCGATAAATCCCATTATCAAAATAAATTTCGAAAACAAAACACAAAGACAGTGAAATAGAGAGCAATTCTTAAATAATTCACTCAGGGCATGTGATGCAACCGGGATTGACCACATCTACACCCAGAGCTGGTTGAGACATAAGGCTGGACACTTCAGGCTGATAGCATTGGTGAGTTTCGGTGAGCAAATGCAGACCCTTTGAAGTCATACTGCATGGTACCCATTCCATGGGTCCCAACTCTCCAGGTTCAAGGGATTCTTCCCCCAGCTAAAACATGCATGGGAAACCCAGAGTATCGTCCACCGTGTGATTGGGAAACGATTTAAAATGCATCTCAGTTTTCGTTTCCTGGTCCTCGGGTTCACCATTCCAGATGCTTTACTAACACTCTCCCTGCTTAGAGAATCAGTGCCTTTAACCTCCTCTTTGGCACAGCTTGCAATTTCTGTGCAAGATGAACAGGAATAGGGAGAACCAATGAGAGACTAGCTGTAGGTGTCTGCACGGGCAAATGTAATGCTCATTGCCCACCAGGAAGAGGAATTAAACAAAGGCTCAGTGTGCCCTGCTGGAAACAGATAAGGGCCTGAAGCAATCCTGCGGTTTTGTGCCCAGCTCACAAGAAAGCGAGTTGAAGAAAGGAGCTCAGGGGCACTGTAATTCACAAACCTGCAGAGTTATAAATGACAGCTATCTTCCAAAAGTATATTGAAGTAAGCCTGCGTAGGGGACTTGAAAGCGGGGCAGAATTTCAGGAAAACAATTGCAGGGGGTAGACTGGAATTGCCCTGAAAGCATAGGAAAAGAGGCACAACGTCGACAATGATGCACTTGGCCAAAAAGGGCGTATGCGTTTTTTCCTGAATATATTCAGGAAAAAACGCATACGCACTTTTTGGCCAACCAAGCAGGCCTGTAATGGAAATCTGCACTACAATGAAGTCTCACTGCCCCCCGGGCAAGAGGGCCATCTGAAAAAAGTGTAAAATCCAGAAAGGTAGGACAGGATATGGAGAACAGGGAGCCTTGTTATGCTGATTGGCAGGATGTAAATTGCCAACAGCCACCCTGGAGAAGTGTATGGTGTTTCCTGAAACACGTAAGAAATAAAGCAACACAGCCTATGGCAATTGCACTTATGGTCCTATTCCTTAGGGAAATTAAAATCAAAAACAGAGAGCCACCCCAAAGTTTGGGACGGCTGTGTTCCCAAGAAGCTCGTCTACAGTACCAGGTAAATATCCCAGAAAGCAAAAAATGGATAAAGAAGTTGTGGCACGTACGTGCAATGCAATATCACTCAGCAATGAAATCTGTGTCATCAGGCCCGTAGCGGCATAGTGAGTGGATGCAGGTACGGTGATTCTACGTGAACTACGTCACACAGAAAAAGAAACATCATAAGATATCACTAATACACGGAATGTAAACTTGACTACACATGAACTGAATTACAAACAGAACAGGGTCTCAAATTTAGAAAACCAACTAGTGCTTGCTTATGGGGAAAGGTGCCTTGGGGTGCTGCATAAAACCAGAGACTGAAATTAGCACAGATAACATTCCATAAGCCAAATATGTAATAGACAAGACCTACTCCTTGCTCAACGAAATGGACTCAACACCACATATTCAACGCCTAGGAATATACCTGACTAGGAAGAATCTTAAAACCCATGGATATATATGTCTCCGTAAGAGAATCAAGCGTGTGTACAGCGGCCGAAACGCAGCAGTGAAAATCTGATAAATCCCATTATCAAAATAAATTTCGAAAACAAAACACAAAGACAGTGAAATCGAGAGCAATTCTTAAATAATTCACTCAGGGCATGTGATGCAACCGGGATTGACCACATCTACACCCAGAGCTGGTTGAGACATAAGGCTGGACACTTCAGGCTGTTAGCATTGGTGAGTTTCGGTGAGCAAATGCAGACCCTTTGAAGTCATACTGCATGGTACCTATTCCATGGGTCCCAACTCTTCAGGTTCAAGGGATTCTTCCTCCAGCTAAAACATGCATGGGAACCCCACAGTATGGTCCACCGTGTGATTGGGAAACGATTTAAAATGCATCTCAGTTTTCGTATCCTGGTCCTCGGGTTCACCATTCCAGATGCTTTACTAACACTCTCCCCGCTTGGAGAGTCACTGCCTTTAACCTCCTGTTTGGCACAGCTTGCAAATTCTGTGCAAGATGAACAGGAATACAGAAAACCAATGAGAGACTAGCTGTAGGTGTCTGCACGGGCAAATATAACGCTCATTGCGCACCAGGAAGAGGAATTAAACAAAGGCTCAACGTGCCCTGCTGAAAACAGATTAGGGCCTGAAGCAATCCTGCGGTTTTGTGCCCAGCTCACATGAAAGCGAGTTGAAGAAAGGAGCTCAGGGGCACTGTAATTCACAAACCTGCAGAGTTATAAATGACAGCTATCCTCCAAAAATATATTGAAGTAAGCCTGCGAAGGGGAGTTGAAAGCGGGGAAGAATTTCAGGAAAACGATTGCAGGGGGCAGACTGGAATTGCCCTGAAAGCATAGGAAAAGAGGCAGAACGTCGACAATGATGCACTTGGCCAAAAAGGGCGTATCCGTTTTTTCCTGAATATATTCAGGAAAAAACGCATACGCCCTTTTTGGCCAACCAAGCAAGCCTGTAAAGGAAATCTGCACTACAATGAAGTCTCACTGCCCCCCGGGCAAAAGGGCCATCTGAAAAAAGTGTAAAATCCAGAAAGGTAGGACAGGATATGGAGAACAGGGAGCCTTGTTATGCTGATTGGCAGGATGTAAATTGCCATCAGCCACCCTGGAGAAGTGTATGGTTTTTCCTGAAACACGTAAGAAACAAAGCAACACAGCCTATGGCACTTCCACTTATGGTCCTATAGCTTACGGAAATTAAAATCAAAAACAGACAGCCACCCCAATATTTGGGACGGCTGTGTTCACAAGAAGCTCGTCTACAGTATCAGGTAAATATCCCAGAAAGCAAACAATGGATAAAGAAGTTGTGGCACGTACGTACAATGCAATATCACTCAGCAATGAAATCTGTGTCATCAGGCCCGTAGCGGCATAGTGAGTGGATGCAGGTACGGTGATTCTACGTGAACTACGTCACACAGAAAAAGAAACATCATAAGATATCACTAATACACGGAATGTAAACTTGACTACACATGAACTGAATTACAAAACAGAACAGGGTCTCAAATTTAGAAAACCAACTAGTGCTTGCTTATGGGGAAAGGTGCCTTGGGGTGCTGCATAAAACCATAGACTGAAATTAGCACAGATAACATTCCATAAGCCAAATATGTAATAGACAAGACCTACTCCTTGCTCAACGAAATGGACTCAACACCACATATTCAACGCCTAGGAATATACCTGACTAGGAAGAATCTTAAAACCCATGGATATATATATGTCTCCGTAAGAGAATCAAGCGTGTGTACAGCGGCCGAAATGCAGCAGTGAAAATCCGATAAATCCCATTATCAAAATAAATTTCGAAAACAAAACACAAAGACAGTGAAATAGAGAGCAATTCTTAAATAATTCACTCAGGGCATGTGATGCAACCGGGATTGACCACATCTACACCCAGAGCTGGTTGAGACATAAGGCTGGACACTTCAGGCTGATAGCATTGGTGAGTTTCGGTGAGCAAATGCAGACCCTTTGAAGTCATACTGCATGGTACCCATTCCATGGGTCCCAACTCTCCAGGTTCAAGGCATTCTTCCTCCAGCTAAAACATGCATGGGAAACCCAGAGTATCGTCCACCGTGTGATTGGGAAACGATTTAAAATGCATCTCAGTTTTCGTATCCTGGTCCTCGGGTTCACCATTCCAGATGCTTTACTAACACTCTCCCTGCTTGGAGAGTCAGTGCCTTTAACCTCCTGTTTGGCACAGCTTGCAATGTCTGTGCAAGATGAACAGGAATAGGGAGAAGCAATGAGAGACTAGCTGTAGGTGTCTGCATGGGCAAATGTAACGCTCATTGCGGACCAGGAAGAGGAATTAAACAAAGGCTCAGTGTGCCCTGCTGGAAACAGATTAGG
The DNA here is from genome assembly GCF_963924675.1 of Phocoena phocoena. NCBI lineage: Eukaryota > Metazoa > Chordata > Mammalia > Artiodactyla > Phocoenidae > Phocoena > Phocoena phocoena. Next base: position 5,469 of record NW_027077552.1, read on the forward strand.
GCCTGAAGCAATCCTGCGGTTTTGTGCCCAGCTCACAAGAAAGCGAGTTGAAGAAAGGAGCTCAGGGGCACTGTAATTCACAAACCTGCAGAGTTATAAATGACAGCTATCTTCCAAAAGTATATTGAAGTAAGCCTGCGAAGGGGACTTGAAAGCGGGGCAGAATTTCAGGAAAACGACTGCAGGGGGTAGACTGGAATTGCCCTGAAAGCATAGGAAAAGAGGCACAACGTCGACAATGATGCACTTGGCCAAAAAGGGCGTATGCGTTTTTTCCTGAATATATTAAGGAAAAAATGCATACGCCCTTTTTGGCCAACCAAGCAAGCCTGTAAAGGAAATGTGCACTACAATGAAGTCTCACTTCCCCCCGGGCAAGAGGGCCATCTGAAAAAAGTGTAAAACCCAGAAAGGTAGGAGAGGATATGGAGAACAGGGAGCCTTGTTATGCTGATTGGCAGGATGTAAATTGCCAACAGCCACCCTGGAGAAGTGTATCGTGTTTCCTGAAACACGTAAGAAATAAAGCAACACAGCCTATGGCAATTGCACTTATGGTCCTATTCCTTAGGGAAATTAAAATCAAAAACAGAGAGCCACCCCAAAGTTTGGGACGGCTGTGTTCCAAAGAAGCTCGTCTACAGTACCAGGTAAATATCCCAGAAAGCAAAAAATGGATAAAGAAGTTGTGGCACGTACGTGCAATGCAATATCACTCAGCAATGAAATCTGTGTCATCAGGCCCGTAGCGGCATAGTGAGTGGATGCAGGTACGGTGATTCTACGTGAACTACGTCACACAGAAAAAGAAACATCATAAGATATCACTAATACACGGAATGTAAACTTGACTACACATGAACTGAATTACAAAACAGAACAGGGTCTCAAATTTAGAAAACCAACTAGTGCTTGCTTATGGGGAAAGGTGCCTTGGGGTGCTGCATAAAACCAGAGACTGAAATTAGCACAGATAACATTCCATAAGCCAAATATGTAATAGACAAGACCTACTCCTTGCTCAACGAAATGGACTCAACACCACATATTCAACGCCTAGGAATATACCTGACTAGGAAGAATCTTAAAACCCATGGATATATATGTCTCCATAAGAGAATCAAGTGTGTGTACAGCGGCCGAAACGCAGCAGTGAAAATCCGATAAATCACATTATCAAACTAAATTTCGAAAACAAAACACAAAGACAGTGAAATCGAGAGCAATTCTTAACTAATTCACTCAGGGCATGTGATGCAACCGGGATTGACCACATCTACACCCAGAGCTGGTTGAGACATAAGGCTGGACACTTCAGGCTGATAGCATTGGTGAGTTTCGGTGAGCAAATGCAGACCCTTTGAAGTCATACTGCATGGTACCCATTCCATGGGTCCCAACTCTCCAGGTTCAAGGCATTCTTCCTCCAGCTAAAACATGCATGGGAAACCCAGAGTATCGTCCACCGTGTGATTGGGAAATGATTTAAAATGCATCTCAGTTTTCGTATCCTGGTCCTCGGGTTCACCATTCCAGATGCTTTACTAACACTCTCCCCGCTTGGAGAGTCACTGCCTTTAACCTCCTCTTTGGCACAGCTTGCAATTTCTGTGCAAGATGAACAGGAATAGGGAGAACCAATGAGAGACTAGCTGTAGGTGTCTGCACGGGCAAATGTAACGCTCATTGCCCACCAGGAAGAGGAATTAAACAAAGGCTCAGCGTGCCCTGCTGAAAACAGATTAGGGCCTGAAGCAATCCTGCGGTTTTGTGCCCAGCTCACAAGAAAGCGAGTTGAAGAAAGGAGCTCAGGGGCACTGTAATTCACAAACCTGCAGAGTTATAAATGACAGCTATCCTCCAAAAATATATTGAAGTAAGCCTGCGAAGGGGACTTGAAAGCGGGGCAGAATTTCAGGAAAACGATTGCAGGGGGTAGACTCGAATTGCCCTGAAAGCATAGGAAAAGAGGCAGAACGTCAACAATGATGCACTTGGCCAAAAAGGGCGTATGCGTTTTTTCCTGAATATATTCAGGAAAAAATGCATATGCCCTTTTTGGCCAACCAAGCAAGCCTGTAAAGGAAATCTGCACTACAATGAAGTCTCACTGCACCCCGGGCAAAAGGGCCATCTGAAAAAAGTGTAAAATCCAGAAAGGTAGGACAGGATATGGAGAACAGGGAGCCTTGTTATGCTGATTGGCAGGATGTAAATTGCCAGCAGCCACCCTGGAGAAGTGTATGGTGTTTCCTGAAACACGTAAGAAACAAAGCAACACAGCCTATGGCACTTCCACTTATGGTCCTATAGCTTACGGAAATTAAAACCAAAAACAGACAGCCACCCCAATATTTGGGACGCCTGTGTTCACAAGAAGCTCGTCTACAGTATCAGGTAAATATCCCAGAAAGCAAACAATGGATAAAGAAGTTGTGGCACGTACGTACAATGCAATATCACTCAGCAATGAAATCTGTGTCATCAGGCCCGTAGCGGCATAGTGAGTGGATGCAGGTACGGTGATTCTACGTGAACTACGTCACACAGAAAAAGAAACATCATAAGATATCACTAATACATGGAATGTAAACTTGACTACACATGAACTGAATTACAAAACAGAACAGGGTCTCAAATTTAGAAAACCAACTAGTGCTTGCTTATGGGGAAAGGTGCCTTGGGGTGCTGCATAAAACCAGAGACTGAAATTAGCACAGATAACATTCCATAAGCCAAATATGTAATAGACAAGACCTACTCCTTGCTCAACGAAATGGACTCAACACCACATATTCAACGCCTATGAATATACCTGACTAGGAAGAATCTTAAAACACATGGATATATATATGTCTCCGTAATAGAATCAAGCGTGTGTACAGCGGCCGAAATGCAGCAGTGAAAATCCGATAAATCCCATTATCAAAATAAATTTCGAAAACAAAACACAAAGACAGTGAAATAGAGAGCAATTCTTAAATAATTCACTCAGGGCATGTGATGCAACCAGGATTTACCACATCTACACCCAGAGCTGGTTGAGACATAAGGCTGGACACTTCAGGCTGATAGCATTGGTGAGTTTCGGTGAGCAAATGCAGACCCTTTGAAGTCATACTGCATGGTACCCATTCCATGGGTCCCAACTCTCCAGGTTCAAGGCATTCTTCCTCCAGCTAAAACATGCATGGGAAACACAGAGTATCGTCCACCGTGTGATTGGGAAACGATTTAAAATGCATCTCAGTTTTCGTATCCTGGTCCTCAGTTTCACCATTCCAAATGCTTTACTAACACTCTCCCCGCTTGGAGAGTCAGTGTCTTTAACCTCCTGTTTGGCACAGCTTGCAATTTCTGTGCAAGATGAACAGGAATAGGGAGAAGCAATGAGAGACTAGCTGTAGGTGTCTGCACCGGCAAATGTAACGCTCATTGCCGACCAGGAAGAGGAATTAAACAAAGGCTCAGTGTGCCCTGCTGGAAACAGATTAGGGCCTGAAGCAATCCTGCGGTTTTGTGCCCAGCTCACAAGAAAGCGAGTTGAAGAAAGGAGCTCAGGGGCACTGTAATTCACAAACCTGCAGAGTTATAAATGACAGCTATCTTCCAAAAGTTTATTGAAGTAAGCCTGCGTAGGGGACTTGAAAGCGGGGCAGAATTTCAGGAAAACGATTGCAGGGGGTAGACTCGAATTGCCCTGAAAGCATAGGAAAAGAGGCAGAACGTCGACAATGATGCACTTGGCCAAAAAGGGCGTATGCGTTTTTTCCTGAATATATTAAGGAAAAAACGCATACGCCCTTTTTGGCCAACCAAGCAAGCCTGTAAAGGAAATCTGCACTACAATGAAGTCTCACTGCCCCCCGGGCAAAAGGGCCATCTGAAAAAAGTGTAAAATCCAGAAAGGTAGGACAGGATATGGAGAACAGGGAGCCTTGTTATGCTGATTGGCAGGATGTAAATTGCCATCAGCCACCCTGGAGAAGTGTATGGTTTTTCCTGAAACACGTAAGAAACAAAGCAACACAGCCTATGGCACTTCCACTTATGGTCCTATAGCTTACGGAAATTAAAATCAAAAACAGACAGCCACCCCAATATTTGGGACGGCTGTGTTCACAAGAAGCTCGTCTACAGTATCAGGTAAATATCCCAGAAAGCAAACAATGGATAAAGAAGTTGTGGCACGTACGTACAATGCAATATCACTCAGCAATGAAATCTGTGTCATCAGGCCCGTAGCGGCATAGTGAGTGGATGCAGGTACGGTGATTCTACGTGAACTACGTCACACAGAAAAAGAAACATCATAAGATATCACTAATACACGGAATGTAAACTTGACTACACATGAACTGAATTACAAAACAGAACAGGGTCTCAAATTTAGAAAACCAACTAGTGCTTGCTTATGGGGAAAGGTGCCTTGGGGTGCTGCATAAAACCATAGACTGAAATTAGCACAGATAACATTCCATAAGCCAAATATGTAATAGACAAGACCTACTCCTTGCTCAACGAAATGGACTCAACACCACATATTCAACGCCTAGGAATATACCTGACTAGGAAGAATCTTAAAACCCATGGATATATATATGTCTCCGTAAGAGAATCAAGCGTGTGTACAGCGGCCGAAATGCAGCAGTGAAAATCCGATAAATCCCATTATCAAAATAAATTTCGAAAACAAAACACAAAGACAGTGAAATAGAGAGCAATTCTTAAATAATTCACTCAGGGCATGTGATGCAACCGGGATTGACCACATCTACACCCAGAGCTGGTTGAGACATAAGGCTGGACACTTCAGGCTGATAGCATTGGTGAGTTTCGGTGAGCAAATGCAGACCCTTTGAAGTCATACTGCATGGTACCCATTCCATGGGTCCCAACTCTCCAGGTTCAAGGCATTCTTCCTCCAGCTAAAACATGCATGGGAAACCCAGAGTATCGTCCACCGTGTGATTGGGAAACGATTTAAAATGCATCTCAGTTTTCGTATCCTGGTCCTCGGGTTCACCATTCCAGATGCTTTACTAACACTCTCCCTGCTTGGAGAGTCAGTGCCTTTAACCTCCTGTTTGGCACAGCTTGCAATGTCTGTGCAAGATGAACAGGAATAGGGAGAAGCAATGAGAGACTAGCTGTAGGTGTCTGCATGGGCAAATGTAACGCTCATTGCGGACCAGGAAGAGGAATTAAACAAAGGCTCAGTGTGCCCTGCTGGAAACAGATTAGGGCCTGAAGCAATCCTGCGGTTTTGTGCCCAGCTCACAAGAAAGCGAGTTGAAGAAAGGAGCTCAGGGGCACTGTAATTCACAAACCTGCAGAGTTATAAATGACAGCTATCTTCCAAAAGTATATTGAAGTAAGCCTGCGAAGGGGACTTGAAAGCGGGGCAGAATTTCAGGAAAACGACTGCAGGGGGTAGACTGGAATTGCCCTGAAAGCATAGGAAAAGAGGCACAACGTCGACAATGATGCACTTGGCCAAAAAGGGCGTATGCGTTTTTTCCTGAATATATTAAGGAAAAAATGCATACGCCCTTTTTGGCCAACCAAGCAAGCCTGTAAAGGAAATGTGCACTACAATGAAGTCTCACTTCCCCCCGGGCAAGAGGGCCATCTGAAAAAAGTGTAAAACCCAGAAAGGTAGGAGAGGATATGGAGAACAGGGAGCCTTGTTATGCTGATTGGCAGGATGTAAATTGCCAACAGCCACCCTGGAGAAGTGTATCGTGTTTCCTGAAACACGTAAGAAATAAAGCAACACAGCCTATGGCAATTGCACTTATGGTCCTATTCCTTAGGGAAATTAAAATCAAAAACAGAGAGCCACCCCAAAGTTTGGGACGGCTGTGTTCCAAAGAAGCTCGTCTACAGTACCAGGTAAATATCCCAGAAAGCAAAAAATGGATAAAGAAGTTGTGGCACGTACGTGCAATGCAATATCACTCAGCAATGAAATCTGTGTCATCAGGCCCGTAGCGGCATAGTGAGTGGATGCAGGTACGGTGATTCTACGTGAACTACGTCACACAGAAAAAGAAACATCATAAGATATCACTAATACACGGAATGTAAACTTGACTACACATGAACTGAATTACAAAACAGAACAGGGTCTCAAATTTAGAAAACCAACTAGTGCTTGCTTATGGGGAAAGGTGCCTTGGGGTGCTGCATAAAACCAGAGACTGAAATTATCACAGATAACATTCCATAAGCCAAATATGTAATAGACAAGACCTACTCCTTGCTCAACGAAATGGACTCAACACCACATATTCAACGCCTAGGAATATACCTGACTAGGAAGAATCTTAAAACCCATGGATATATATGTCTCCATAAGAGAATCAAGTGTGTGTACAGCGGCCGAAACGCAGCAGTGAAAATCCGATAAATCACATTATAAAACTAAATTTCGAAAACAAAACACAAAGACAGTGAAATCGAGAGCAATTCTTAACTAATTCACTCAGGGCATGTGATGCAACCGGGATTGACCACATCTACACCCAGAGCTGGTTGAGACATAAGGCTGGACACTTCAGGCTGATAGCATTGGTGAGTTTCGGTGAGCAAATGCAGACCCTTTGAAGTCATACTGCATGGTACCCATTCCATGGGTCCCAACTCTCCAGGTTCAAGGCATTCTTCCTCCAGCTAAAACATGCATGGGAAACCCAGAGTATCGTCCACCGTGTGATTGGGAAATGATTTAAAATGCATCTCAGTTTTCGTATCCTGGTCCTCGGGTTCACCATTCCAGATGCTTTACTAACACTCTCCCCGCTTGGAGAGTCACTGCCTTTAACCTCCTCTTTGGCACAGCTTGCAATTTCTGTGCAAGATGAACAGGAATAGGGAGAACCAATGAGAGACTAGCTGTAGGTGTCTGCACGGGCAAATGTAACGCTCATTGCCCACCAGGAAGAGGAATTAAACAAAGGCTCAGCGTGCCCTGCTGAAAACAGATTAGGGCCTGAAGCAATCCTGCGGTTTTGTGCCCAGCTCACAAGAAAGCGAGTTGAAGAAAGGAGCTCAGGGGCACTGTAATTCACAAACCTGCAGAGTTATAAATGACAGCTATCCTCCAAAAATATATTGAAGTAAGCCTGCGAAGGGGACTTGAAAGCGGGGCAGAATTTCAGGAAAACGATTGCAGGGGGTAGACTCGAATTGCCCTGAAAGCATAGGAAAAGAGGCAGAACGTCAACAATGATGCACTTGGCCAAAAAGGGCGTATGCGTTTTTTCCTGAATATATTCAGGAAAAAATGCATATGCCCTTTTTGGCCAACCAAGCAAGCCTGTAAAGGAAATCTGCACTACAATGAAGTCTCACTGCACCCCGGGCAAAAGGGCCATCTGAAAAAAGTGTAAAATCCAGAAAGGTAGGACAGGATATGGAGAACAGGGAGCCTTGTTATGCTGATTGGCAGGATGTAAATTGCCAGCAGCCACCCTGGAGAAGTGTATGGTGTTTCCTGAAACACGTAAGAAACAAAGCAACACAGCCTATGGCACTTCCACTTATGGTCCTATAGCTTACGGAAATTAAAACCAAAAACAGACAGCCACCCCAATATTTGGGACGCCTGTGTTCACAAGAAGCTCGTCTACAGTATCAGGTAAATATCCCAGAAAGCAAACAATGGATAAAGAAGTTGTGGCACGTACGTACAATGCAATATCACTCAGCAATGAAATCTGTGTCATCAGGCCCGTAGCGGCATAGTGAGTGGATGCAGGTACGGTGATTCTACGTGAACTACGTCACACAGAAAAAGAAACATCATAAGATATCACTAATACATGGAATGTAAACTTGACTACACATGAACTGAATTACAAAACAGAACAGGGTCTCAAATTTAGAAAACCAACTAGTGCTTGCTTATGGGGAAAGGTGCCTTGGGGTGCTGCATAAAACCAGAGACTGAAATTAGCACAGATAACATTCCATAAGCCAAATATGTAATAGACAAGACCTACTCCTTGCTCAACGAAATGGACTCAACACCACATATTCAACGCCTATGAATATACCTGACTAGGAAGAATCTTAAAACACATGGATATATATATGTCTCCGTAATAGAATCAAGCGTGTGTACAGCGGCCGAAATGCAGCAGTGAAAATCCGATAAATCCCATTATCAAAATAAATTTCGAAAACAAAACACAAAGACAGTGAAATAGAGAGCAATTCTTAAATAATTCACTCAGGGCATGTGATGCAACCAGGATTTACCACATCTACACCCAGAGCTGGTTGAGACATAAGGCTGGACACTTCAGGCTGATAGCATTGGTGAGTTTCGGTGAGCAAATGCAGACCCTTTGAAGTCATACTGCATGGTACCCATTCCATGGGTCCCAACTCTCCAGGTTCAAGGCATTCTTCCTCCAGCTAAAACATGCATGGGAAACACAGAGTATCGTCCACCGTGTGATTGGGAAACGATTTAAAATGCATCTCAGTTTTCGTATCCTGGTCCTCAGTTTCACCATTCCAAATGCTTTACTAACACTCTCCCCGCTTGGAGAGTCAGTGTCTTTAACCTCCTGTTTGGCACAGCTTGCAATTTCTGTGCAAGATGAACAGGAATAGGGAGAAGCAATGAGAGACTAGCTGTAGGTGTCTGCACCGGCAAATGTAACGCTCATTGCCGACCAGGAAGAGGAATTAAACAAAGGCTCAGTGTGCCCTGCTGGAAACAGATTAGGGCCTGAAGCAATCCTGCGGTTTTGTGCCCAGCTCACAAGAAAGCGAGTTGAAGAAAGGAGCTCAGGGGCACTGTAATTCACAAACCTGCAGAGTTATAAATGACAGCTATCTTCCAAAAGTTTATTGAAGTAAGCCTGCGTAGGGGACTTGAAAGCGGGGCAGAATTTCAGGAAAACGATTGCAGGGGGTAGACTGGAATTGCCCTGAAAGCATAGGAAAAGAGGCAGAACGTCGACAATGATGCACTTGGCCAAAAAGGGCGTATGCGTTTTTTCCTGAATATATTAAGGAAAAAACGCATACGCCCTTTTTGGCCAACCAAGCAAGCCTGTAAAGGAAATCTGCACTACAATGAAGTCTCACTGCCCCCCGGGCAAAAGGGCCATCTGAAAAAAGTGTAAAATCCAGAAAGGTAGGACAGGATATGGAGAACAGGGAGCCTTGTTATGCTGATTGGCAGGATGTAAATTGCCAGCAGCCACCCTGGAGAAGTGTATGGTGTTTCCTGAAACACGTAAGAAATAAAGCAACACAGCCTATGGCAATTGCACTTATGTTCCTATTCCTTAGGGAAATTAAAATCAAAAACAGAGAGCCACCCCAAAGTTTGGGACGGCTGTGTTCCCAAGAAGCTCGTCTACAGTACCAGGTAAATATCCCAGAAAGCAAAAAATGGATAAAGAAGTTGTGGCACGTACGTGCAATGCAATATCACTCAGCAATGAAATCTGTGTCATCAGGCCCGTAGCGGCATAGTGAGTGGATGCAGGTACGGTGATTCTACGTGAACTACGTCACACAGAAAAAGAAACATCATAAGATATCACTAATACACGGAATGTAAACTTGACTACACATGAACTGAATTACAAAACAGAACAGGGTCTCAAATTTAGAAAACCAACTAGTGCTTGCTTATGGGGAAAGGTGCCTTGGGGTGCTGCATAAAACCAGAGACTGAAATTAGCACAGATAACATTCCATAAGCCAAATATGTAATAGACAAGACCTACTCCTTGCTCAACGAAATGGACTCAACACCACATATTCAACGCCTAGGAATATACCTGACTAGGAAGAATCTTAAAACCCATGGATATATATGTCTCCGTAAGAGAATCAAGCATGTGTACAGCGGCCGAAACGCAGCAGTGAAAATCCGATAAATCCCATTATCAAAATAAATTTCGAAAACAAAACACAAAGACAGTGAAATAGAGAGCAATTCTTAAATAATTCACTCAGGGCATGTGATGCAACCGGGATTGACCACATCTACACCCAGAGCTGGTTGAGACATAAGGCTGGACACTTCAGGCTGATAGCATTGGTGAGTTTCGGTGAGCAAATGCAGACCCTTTGAAGTCATACTGCATGGTACCCATTCCATAAGTCCCAACTCTCCAGGTTCAAGGGATTCTTCCTCCAGCTAAAACATGCATGGGAAACCCAGAGTATCGTCCACCGTGTGATTGGGAAACGATTTAAAATGCATCTCAGTTTTCGTATCCTGGTCCTCGGGTTCACCATTCCAGATGCTTTACTAACACTCTCCCCGCTTGGAGAGTCAGTGCCTTTAACCTCCTCTTTGGCACAGCTTGCAATTTCTGTGCAAGATGAACAGGAATAGGGAGAACCAATGAGAGACTAGCTGTAGGTGTCTGCACGGGCAAATGTAACGCTCATTGCCCACCAGGAAGAGGAATTAAATAAAGGCTCAGTGTGCCCTGCTGGAAACAGATTAGGGCCTGAAGCAATCCTGCGGTTTTGTGCCCAGCTCACAAGAAAGCCAGTTGAAGAACGGAGCTCAGAGGCACTGTAATTCACAAACCTGCAGAGTTATAAATGACAGCTATCTTCCAAAAGTTTATTGAAGTAAGCCTGCGAAGGGGACTTGAAAGCGGGGCAGAATTTCAGGAAAACGATTGCAGGGGGTAGACTGGAATTGCCCTGAAAGCATAGGAAAAGAGGCACAACGTCGACAATGATGCACTTGGCCAAAATGGGCGTATGCGTTTTTTCCTGAATATATTAAGGAAAAAACGCATACGCCCTTTTTGGCCAACCAAGCAAGCCTGTAAAGGAAATGTGCACTACAATGAAGTCTCACTGCCCCCCGGGCAAGAGGGCCATCTGAAAAAAGTGTAAAATCCAGAAAGGTAGGACAGGATATGGAGAACAGGGAGCCTTGTTATGCTGATTGGAATGATGTAAATTGCCAACAGCCACCCTGGAGAAGTGTATGGTGTTTCCTGAAACACGTAAGAAATAAAGCAACACAGCCTATGGCAATTGCACTTATGGTCCTATTCCTTAGGGAAATTAAAATCAAAAACAGAGAGCCACCCCAAAGTTTGGGACGGCTGTGTTCACAAGAAGCTCGTCTACAGTACCAGGTAAATATCCCAGAAAGCAAAAAATGGATAAAGAAGTTGTGGCACGTACGTGCAATGCAATATCACTCAGCAATGAAATCTGTGTCATCAGGCCCGTAGCGGCATAGTGAGTGGATGCAGGTATGGTGATTCTACGTGAACTACGTCACACAGAAAAAGAAACATCATAAGATATCACTAATACACGGAATGTAAACTTGACTACACATGAACTGAATTACAAAACAGAACAGGGTCTCAAATTTAGAATACCAACTAGTGCTTGCTTATGGGGAAAGGTGCCTTGGGGTGCTGCATAAAACCAGAGACTGAAATTAGCACAGATAACATTCCATAAGCCAAATATGTAATAGAAAATACCTACTCCTTGCTCAACGAAATGGACTCAACACCACATATTCAACGCATAGGAATATACCTAACTAGGAAGAATCTTAAAACCCATGGATATATATGTCTCCGTAAGAGAATCAACCGTGTGTACAGCGGCCGATACGCATCAGTGAAAATCCGATAAATCCCATTATCAAAATAAATTTCGAAAACAAAACACAAAGACAGTGAAATAGAGAGCAATTCTTAAATAATTCACTCAGGGCATGTGATGCAACCGGGATTGACCACATCTACACCCAGAGCTGGTTGAGACATAAGGCTGGACACTTCAGGCTGATAGCATTGGTGAGTTTCGGTGAGCAAATGCAGACCCTTTGAAGTCATACTGCATGGTACCCATTCCATGGGTCCCAACTCTCCAGGTTCAAGGGATTCTTCCTCCAGCTAAAACATGCTGGGGAAACCCAGAGTATCGTCCAACGTGTGATTGGGAAACGATTTAAAATGCATCTCAGTTTTCGTATCCTGGTCCTCGGGTTCACCATTCCAGATGCTTTACTAACACTCTCCCTGCTTGGAGAGTCAGTGCCTTTAACCTCCTCTTTGGCACAGCTTGCAATTTCTGTGCAAGATGAACAGGAATAGGGAGAACCAATGAGAGACTAGCTGTAGGTGTCTGCACGGGTAAATGTAACGCTCATTGCCCACCAGGAAGAGGAATTAAACAAAGGCTCAGTGTGCCCTGCTGGAAACAGATTAGGGCCTGAAGCAATCCTGCGGTTTTGTGCCCAGCTCACAAGAAAGCGAGTTGAAGAAAGGAGCTCAGGGGCACTGTAATTCACAAACCTGCAGAGTTATAAATGACAGCTATCCTCCAAAAATATATTGAACTAAGCCTGCGAAGGGGACTTGAAAGTGGGGCAGAATTTCAGGAAAACGATTGCAGGGGGTAGACTGGAATTGCCCTGAAAGCATAGGAAAAGAGGCACAACGTCGACAATGATGCACTTGGCCAAAAAGTGCGTATGCGTTTTTTCCTGAATATATTCAGGAAAAAACGCATACGCCCTTTTTGGCCAACCAAGAAAGCCTGTAAAGGAAATCTGCACTACAATGAAATCTCACTGCCCCCCCGGGCAAACGGGCCATCTAAAAAAAGTGTAAAATCCAGAAAGGTAGGACAGGATATGGAGAACAGGGAGCCTTGTTATGCTGATTGGCAGGATGTAAATTGCCAGCAGCCACCCTGGAGAAGTGTATGGTGTTTCCTGAAACACGTAAGAAATAAAGCAACACAGCCTATGGCAATTGAAATTATGGTCCTGTTGCTTAGGGAAATTAAAATGAAAAAAGGAGAGCCACCCCAAAGTTTGGGACGGCTGTGTTCCCAAGAAGCTCGTCTACAGTATCAGGTAAATATCCCAGAAAGCAAAAATTGGATAAAGAAGTTGTGGCACGTACGTACAATGCAATATCACTCAGCAATGAAATCTGTGTCATCAGGCCCGTAGCGGCATAGTGAGTGGATGCAGGTACGGTGATTCTACGTGAACAATGTCACACAGAAAAAGAAACATTATAAGATATCACTAATACACGGAATGTAAACTTTACTACACATGAACTGAATTACAAAAAAGAACAGGGTCTCAAATTTAGAAAACCAACTAGTGCTTGCTTATGGGGAAAGGTGCCTTGGGGTGCTGGATAAAACCAGAGACTGAAATTAGCACAGATAACTTTCCATAAGCCAAATATGTAATAGACAAGACCTACTCCTTGCTCAACGAAATGGACCCAACACCACATATTCAACGCCTAGGAATATACCTGACTAGGAAGAATCTTAAAACCCATGGATATATATGTCTCCGTAAGAGAATCAAGCGTGTGTACAGCGGCCGAAATGCAGCAGTGAAAATCCGATAAATCCCATTATCAAAATAAATTTCGAAAACAAAACACAAAGACAGTGAAATAGAGAGCAATTCTTAAATAATTCACTCAGGGCATGTGATGCAACCGGGATTGACCACATCTACACCCAGAGCTGGTTGAGACATAAGGCTGGACACTTCAGGCTGATAGCATTGGTAAGTTTCAGTGAGCAAATGCAGACCCTTTGAAGTCATACTGCATGGTACCCATTCCATGGGTCCCAACTCTCCAGGTTCAAGGGATTCTTCCTCCAGCTAAAACATGCATGGGAAACCCAGAGTATCGTCCACCATGTGATTGGGAAATGATTTAAAATGCATCTCAGTTTTCGTTTCCTGGTCCTCGGGTTCACCATTCCAGATGCTTTACTAACCCTCTCCCCGCTTGAAGAGTCAGTGCCTTTAACCTCCTGTTTCGCACAGCTTGCAATTTCTGTGCAAGATGAACAGGAATAGGGAGAACCAATGAGAGACTAGCTGTAGGTGTCTGCACGGGCAAATGTAACGCTCATTGCCCACCAGGAAGAGGAATTAAACAAAGGCTCAGTGTGCCCTGCTGGAAACAGATTAGAGCCTGAAGCAATCCTGCGATTTTGTGCCCAGCTCACAAGAAAGCGAGTTGAAGAAAGGAGCTCAGGGGCACTGTACTTCACAAACCTGCAGAGTTATAAATGACAGCTATCCTCCAAAAATATATTGAAGTAAGCCTGCGAAGGGGACTTGAAAGCGGGGCTGAATTTCAGGAAAACGATTGCAGGGGGTAGACTGGAATTGCCCTGAAAGCATAGGAAAAGAGGCACAACGTCGACAATGATGCACTTGGCCAAAAAGTGCGTATGCGTTTTTTCCTGAATATATTTCCTGAATATATTCAGGAAAAAACGCATACGCCCTTTTTGGCCAACCAAGCAAGCCTGTAAAGGAAATCTGCATAAAATGAAATCTCACTGCCCCCCCGGGCAAAAGGGCCATCTGAAAAAAGTGTAAAATCCAGAAAGTTAGGACAGGATATGGAGAACAGGGAGCCTTGTTATGCTGATTGGCAGGATGTAAATTGCCAGCAGCCACCCTGGAGAAGTGTATGGTGTTTCCTGAAACACGTAAGAAACAAAGCAACACAGCCTATGGCACTTCCACTTATGGTCTTATAGCTTACGGAAATTAAAATCAAAAACAGACAGCCACCCCAATATTTGGGACGGCTGTGTTCACAAGAAGCTCGTCTACAGTATCAGGTAAATATCCCAGAAAGCAAAAAATGGATAAAGAAGTTGTGGCACGTACGTTCAATGCAATATCATTCAGCAATGAAATCTGTGTCATCAGGCCCGTAGCAGCATAGTAAGTGGATGCAGGTACGGTGATTCTACGTGAACTACGTCACACAGAAAAAGAAACATCATAAGATATCACTAATACACGGAATGTAAACTTGACTACACATGAACTGAATTACAAAACAGAACAGGGTCTCAAATTTAGAAAACCAACTAGTGCTTGCTTATGGGGAAAGGTGCGTTGGGGTGCTGCATAAAACCAGAGACTGAAATTAGCACAAATAACATTTCATAAGCCAAATATGTAATAGACAAGACCTACTCCTTGCTCAACGAAATGGACTCAACACCACATATTCAACGCCTAGGAATATACCTGACTAGGAAGAATCTTAAAACCCATGGATATATATGTCTCCGTAAGAGAATCAAGCGTGTGTACAGCAGCGGAAATGCAGCAGTGAAAATCCGATAAATCCCATTATCAAAATAAATTTTGAAAACAAAACACAAAGAGAGTGAAATAGAGAGCAATTCTTAAATAATTCACTCAGGGCATGTGATGCAACCGGGATTGACCACATCTACACCCAGAGCTGGTTGAGACATAAGGCTGGACACTTCAGGCTGATAGCATTGGTGAGTTTCGGTGAGCAAATGCAGACCCTTTGAAGTCATACTGCATGGTACCCATTCCATGGGTACCAACTCTCCAGGTTCAAGGCATTCTTCCTCCAGCTAAAACATGCATGGGAAACCCAGAGTATCGTCCACCGTGTGATTGGGAAACGATTTAAAATGCATCTCAGTTTTCGTATCCTGGTCCTCGGGTTCACCATTCCAGATGCTTTACTAACACTCTCCCCGCTTGGAGAGTCAGTGCCTTTAACCTCCTGTTTGGCACAGCTTGCCATTTCTGTGCAAGATGAACAGGAATAGGGAGAACCAATGAGAGACTAGCTGTAGGTGTCTGCACGGGCAAATGTAACGCTCATTGCCCACCAGGAAGAGGAATTAAACAAAGGCTCAGTGTGCCCTGCTGGAAACAGATAAGGGCCTGAAGCAATCCTGCGGTTTTGTGCCCAGCTCACAAGAAAGCGAGTTGAAATAAGGAGCTCAGGGGCACTGTACTTCACAAACCTGCAGAGTTATAAATGACAGCTATCCTCCAAAAATATATTGAAGTAAGCCTGCGAAGGGGACTTGAAAGCGGGGCTGAATTTCAGGAAAACGATTGCAGGGGGTAGACTGGAATTGCCCTGAAAGCATAGGAAAAGAGGCACAACGTCGACAATGATGCATTTGGCCAAAAAGGGCGTATGCGTTTTTTCCTGAATATATTTAGGAAAAAACGCATACGCCCTTTTTGGCCAACCAAGCAAGCCTATAAAGGAAATCTGCACTACAATGAAATCTCACTGCCCCCCCGGGCAAAAGGGCCATCTGAAAGAGTGTAAAATCCAGAAAGGTAGGACAGGATATGGAGAACAGGGAGCCTTGTTATGCTGATTGGCAGGATGTAAATTGCCAGCAGCCACCCTGGAGAAGTGTATGGTGTTTCCTGAAACACATAAGAAACAAAGCAACACAGCCTATGGCACTTCCACTTATGGTCCTATAGCTTACGGAAATTAAAATCAAAAACAGACAGCCACCCCAATATTTGGGACAGCTGTGTTCCCAAGAAGCTCGTCTACAGTATCAGGTAAATATCCCAGAAAGCAAAAATTGGATAAAGAAGTTGTGGCACGTACGTACAATGCAATATCACTCAGCAATGAAATCTGTGTCATCATGCCCGTAGCGGCATAGTGAGTGGATGCAGGTACGGTGATTCTACGTGAACTACGTCACACAGAAAAAGAAACATTATAAGATATCAGTAATACACGGAATGTAAACTTGACTACACATGAACTGAATTACAAAAAAGAACAGGGTCTCAAATTTAGAAAACCAACTAGTGCTTGCTTATGGGGAAAGGTGCCTTGGGGTGCTGGATAAAACCAGAGACTGAAATTAGCACAGATAACTTTCCATAAGCCAAATATGTAATAGACAAGACCTACTCCTTGCTCAACGAAATGGACCCAACACCACATATTCAACGCCTAGGAATATACCTGACTAGGAAGAATCTTAAAACCCATGGATATATATGTCTCCGTAAGAGAATCAAGCGTGTGTACAGCGGCCGAAACGCAGCACTGAAAATCCGATAAATCCCATTATCAAAATAAATTTCGAAAACAAAACACAAAGACAGTGAAATAGAGAGCAATTCTTAAATAATTCACTCAGGGCATGTGATGCAACCGGGATTGACCACATCTACACCCAGAGCTGGTTGAGACATAAGGCTGGACACTTCAGGCTGATAGCATTGGTGAGTTTCGGTGAGCAAATGCAGACCCTTTGAAGTCATACTGCATGGTACCCATTCCATGGGTCCCAACTCTCCAGGTTCAAGGGATTCTTCCTCCAGCTAAAACATGCATGGGAAACCCAGAGTATCGTCCACCATGTGATTGGGAAATGATTTAAAATGCATCTCAGTTTTCGTTTCCTGGTCCTCGGGTTCACCATTCCAGATGCTTTACTAACACTCTCCCTGCTTGGAGAGTCAGTGCCTTTAACCTACTGTTTCGCACAGCTTGCAATTTCTGTGCAAGATGAACAGGAATAGGGAGAACCAATGAGAGACTAGCTGTAGGTGTCTGCACGGGCAAATGTAACGCTCATTGCCCACCAGGAAGAGGAATTAAACAAAGGCTCAGTGTGCCCTGCTGGAAACAGATTAGGGCCTGAAGCAATCCTGCGGTTTTGTGCCCAGCTCACAAGAAAGCGAGTTGAAGAAAGGAGCTCAGGGGCACTGTACTTCACAAACCTGCAGAGTTATAAATGACAGCTATCCTCCAAAAATATATTGAAGTAAGCCTGCGAAGGGGACTTGAAAGCGGGGCTGAATTTCAGGAAAACGATTGCAGGGGGTAGACTGGAATTGCCCTGAAAGCATAGGAAAAGAGGCACAACGTCGACAATGATGCACTTGGCCAAAAAGGGCGTATGCGTTTTTTCCTGAATATATTCAGGAAAAAACGCATACGCCCTTTTTGGCCAACCAAGCAAGCCTGTAAAGGAAATCTGCACTACAATGAAATCTCACTGCCCCCCCCGGGCAAAAGGGCCATCTGAAAAAAGTGTAAAATCCAGAAATGTAGGACAGGATATGGAGAACAGGGAGCCTTGTTATGCTGATTGGCAGGATGTAAATTGCCAGCAGCCACCCTGGAGAAGTGTATGGTGTTTCCTGAAACACGTAAGAAACAAAGCAACACAGCCTATGGCACTTCCACTTATGGTCCTATAGCTTACGGAAATTAAAATCAAAAACAGACAGCCACCCCAATATTTGGGACGGCTGTGTTCACAAGTAGCTCGTCTACAGTATCAGGTAAATATCCCAGAAAGCAAAAAATGGATAAAGAAGTTGTGGCACGTACGTGCAATGCAATATCACTCAGCAATGAAATCTGTGTCATCAGGCCCGTAGCGGCATAGTAAGTGGATGCAGGTACGGTGATTCTATGTGAACTACGCCACACAGAAAAAGAAACATCATAAGATATCACTAATACACGGAATGTAAACTTGACTACACATGAACTGAATTACAAAACAGAACAGGGTCTCAAATTTAGAAAACCAACTAGTGCTTGCTTATGGGGAAAGGTGCGTTGGGGTGCTGCATAAAACCAGAGACTGAAATTAACACAGATAACATTCCATAAGCCAAATATGTAATAGACAAGACCTACTCCTTGCTCAACGAAATGAAACCAACACCACATATTCAACGCCTAGGAATATACCTGACTAGGAAGAATCTTAAAACCCATGGATATATATGTCTCCGTAAGAGAATCAAGGGTGTGTACAGCGGCGGAAATGCAGCAGTGAAAATCCGATAAATCCCATTATCAAAATAAATTTCGAAAACAAAACACAAAGACAGTGAAATAGAGAGCAATTCTTAACTAATTCACTCAGGGCATGTGATGCAACCGGGATTGACCACATCTACACCCAGAGCTGGTTGAGACATAAGGCTGGACACTTCTGGCTGATAGCACTGGTGAGTTTCGGTGAGCAAATGCAGACCCTTTGAAGTCATACTGCATGGTACCCATTCCATGGGTCACAACTCTCCAGGTTCAAGGCATTCTTCCTCCAGCTAAAACATGCATGGGAAACCCAGAGTATCGTCCACCGTGTGATTGGGAAACGATTTAAAATGCATCTCAGTTTTCGTATCCTGGTCCTCGGGTTCACCATTCCAGATGCTTTACTATCACTCTCCCCGCTTGGAGAGTCAGTGCCTTTAACCTCCTGTTTCACAAAGCTTGCAATTTCTGTGCAAGATGAACAGGAATAGGGAGAACCAATGAGAGACTAGCTGTAGGTGTCTGCACGGGCAAATGTAACGCTCATTGCCCACCAGGAAGAGGAATTAAACAAAGGCTCAGTGTGCCCTGCTGGAAACAGATTAGGGCCTGAAGCAATCCTGCGGTTTTGTGCCCAGCTCACAAGAAAGCGAGTTGAAGAAAGGAGTTCAGGGGCACTGTACTTCACAAACCTGCAGAGTTATAAATGACAGCTATCCTCCAAAAATATATTGAAGTAAGCCTGCGAAGGGGACTTGAAAGCGGGGCTGAATTTCAGGAAAACGATTGCAGGGGGTAGACTGGAATTGCCCTGAAAGCATAGGAAAATAGGCACAACGTCGACAATGATGCACTTGGCCAAAAAGGGCGTATGCGTTTTTTCCTGAATATATTCAGGAAAAAACGCATACGCCCTTTATGGCCAACCAAGCAAGCCTGTAAAGGAAATCTGCACTACAATGAAATCTCACTGCCCCCCAGGCAAAAGGGCCATCTGAAAAAAGTGTAAAATCCAGAAAGGTAGGACAGGATATGGAGAACAGGGAGCCTTGTTATGCTGATTGGCAGGATGTAAATTGCCAGCAGCCACGCTGGAGAAGTGTATGGTGTTTCTTGAAACACGTAAGAAACAAAGCAACACAGCCTATGGCACTTCCACTTATGGTCCTATAGCTTACGGAAATTAAAATCAAAAACAGACAGCCACCCCAATATTTGGGACGGCTGTGTTCACAAGAAGCTCGTCTACAGTATCAGGTAAATATCCCAGAAAGCAAAAAATGGATAAAGAAGTTGTGGCACGTACGTGCAATGCAATATCACTCAGCAATGAAATCTGTGTCATCAGGCCCGTAGCGGCATAGTAAGTGGATGCAGGTACGGTGATTCTACGTGAACTACGTCACACAGAAAAAGAAACATCATAAGATATCACTAATACACGGAATGTAAACTTGACTACACATGAACTGAATTACAAAACAGAACAGGGTCTCAAATTAGAAAACCAACTAGTGCTTGCTTATGGGGAAAGGTGCGTTGGGCTGCTGCATAAAACCAGAGACTGAAATTAGCACAGATAACATTCCATAAGCCAAATATGTAATAGACAAGACCTACTCCTTGCTCAACGAAATGGACCCAACACCACATATTCAACGCCTAGGAATATACCTGACTAGGAATAATCTTAAAACCCATGGATATATATGTCTCCGTAAGAGAATCAAGCGTGTGTACAGCGGCGGAAATGCAGCAGTCAAAATCTGATAAATCCCATTATCAAAATAAATTTCGAAAACAAAACACAAAGACAGTGAAATAGAGAGCAATTCTTAAATAATTCACTCAGGGCATGTGATGCAACCGGGATTGACCACATCTACACCCAGAGCTGTTAGAGACATAAGGCTGGACACTTCAGGCTGATAGCACTGGTGAGTTTCGGTGAGCAAATGCAGACCCTTTGAAGTCATACTGCATGGTACCCATTCCATGGGTCCCAACTCTCCAGGTTCAAGGCATTCTTCCTCCAGCTAAAACATGCATGGGAAACCCAGAGTATCGTCCACCGTGTGATTGGGAAACGATTTAAAATGCATCTCAGTTTTCGTATCCTGGTCCTCGGGTTCACCATTCCAGATGCTTTACTAACACTCTCCCCACTTGGAGAGTCAGTGCCTTTAACCTCCTGTTTGGCACAGCTTGCCATTTCTGTGCAAGATGAACAGGAATAGGGAGAACCAATGAGAGACTAGCTGTAGGTGTCTGCACAGGCAAATGTAACGCTCATTGCCCACCAGGAAGAGGAATTAAACAAAGGCTCAGTGTGCCCTGCTGGAAACAGATTAGGGCCTGAAGCAATCCTGCGGTTTTGTGCCCAGCTCACAAGAAAGCGAGTTGAAGAAAGGAGCTCAGGGGCACTGTACTTCACAAACCTGCAGAGTTATAAATGACAGCTATCCTCCAAAAATATATTGAAGTAAGCCTGCGAAGGGGACTTGAAAGCGGGGCTGAATTTCAGGAAAACGATTGCAGGGGGTAGACTGGAATTGCCCTGAAAGCATAGGAAAAAAGGCACAACGTCGACAATGATGCACTTGGCCAAAAAGGGCGTATGCGTTTTTTCCTGAATATATTCAGGAAAAAACGCATACGCCCTTTTTGGCCAACCAAGCAAGCCTGTAAAGGAAATATGCACTACAATGAAATCTCACTGCCCCCCCGGGCAAAAGGGCCATCTGAAAAAAGTGTAAAATCCAGAAAGGTAGGACAGGATATGGAGAACAGGGAGCCTTGTTATGCTGATTGGCAGGATATAAATTGCCAGCAGCCACCCTGGAGAAGTGTATGGTGTTTCCTGAAACACGTAAGAAACAAAGCAACACAGCCTATGGCACTTCCACTTATGGTCCTATAGCTTACGGAAATTAAAATCAAAAACAGACAGCCACCCCAATATTTGGGACGGCTGTGTTCACAAGAAGCTCGTCTACAGTATCAGGTAAATATCCCAGAAAGCAAAAAATGGATAAAGAAGTTGTGGCACGTACGTGCAATGCAATATCACACAGCAATGAAATCTGTGTCATCAGGCCAGTAGCGGCATAGTAAGTGGATGCAGGTACGGTGATTCTACGTGAACTACGTCACACAGAAAAAGAAACATCATAAGATATCACTAATACACGGAATGTAAACTTGACTACACATGAACTGAATTACAAAACAGAACAGGGTCTCAAATTTAGAAAACCAACTAGTGCTTGCTTATGGGGAAAGGTGCGTTGGGGTGCTGCATAAAACCAGAGACTGAAATTAGCACAGATAACATTCCATAAGCCAAATATGTAATAGACAAGACCTACTCCTTGCTCAACGAAATGGACTCAACACCACATATTCAACGCCTAGGAATATACCTGACTAGGAAAAATCTTAAAACCCATGGATATATATGTCTCCGTAAGAGAATCAAGCGTGTGTACAGCGGGGGAAATGCAGCAGTGAAAATCCGATAAATCCCATTATCAAAATAAATTTCAAAAACAAAACACAAAGACAGTGAAATAGAGAGCAATTCTTAAATAATTCACTCAGGGCATGTGATGCAACCGGGATTGACCACATCTACACCCAGAGCTGGTTGAGACATAAGGCTGGACACTTCAGGCTGATAGCACTGGTGAGTTTCGGTGAGCAAATGCAGACCCTTTGAAGTCATACTGCATGGTACCCATTCCATGGGTCCCAACTCTCCAGGTTCAAGGCATTCTTCCTCCAGCTAAAACATGCATGGGAAACCCAGAGTATCGTCCACCGTGTGATTGGGAAACGATTTAAAATGCATCTCAGTTTTCGTATCCTGGTCCTCGGGTTCACCATTCCAGATGCTTTACTAACACTCTCCCCGCTTGGAGAGTCAGTGCCTTTAACCTCCTGTTTGGCACAGCTTACCATTTCTGTGCAAGATGAACAGGAATAGGGAGAACCAATGAGAGACTAGCTGTAGGTGTCTGCACGGGCAAATGTAACGCTCATTGCCCACCAGGAAGAGGAATTAAACAAAGGCTCAGTGTGCCCTGCTGGAAACAGATTAGGGCCTGAAGCAATCCTGCGGTTTTGTGCCCAGCTCACAAGAAAGCGAGTTGAAGAAAGGAGTTCAGGGGCACGGTACTTCACAAACCTGCAGAGTTATAAATGACAGCTATCCTCCAAAAATATATTGAAGTAAGCCTGCGAAGGGGACTTGAAAGCGGGGCTGAATTTCAGGAAAACGATTGCAGGGGGTAGACTGGAATTGCCCTGAAAGCATAGGAAAAGAGGCACAACGTCGACAATGATGCACTTGGCCAAAAAGTGCGTATGCGTTTTTTCCTGAATATATTCAGGAAAAAACGCATACGCCCTTTTTGGCCAACCAAGCAAGCCTGTAAAGGAAATCTGCACTACAATGAAATCTCACTGCCCCCCCGGGCAAAAGGGCCATCTGAAAAAAGTGTAAAATCCAGAAACGTAGGACAGGATATGGAGAACAGGGAGCCTTGTTATGCTGATTGGCAGGATGTAAATTGCCAGCAGCCACCCTGGAGAAGTGTATGGTGTTTCCTGAAACACGTAAGAAACAAAGCAACACAGCCTATGGCACTTCCACTTATGGTCCTATAGCTTACGGAAATTAAAATCAAAAACAGACAGCCACCCCAATATTTGGGATGGCTGTGTTCACAAGAAGCTCGTCTACAGTATCAGGTAAATATCCCAGAAAGCAAAAAATGGATAAAGAAATTGTGGCACGTACGTGCAATGCAATATCACTCAGCAATGAAATCTGTTTCATCAGGCCCGTAGCGGCATAGTAAGTGGATGCAGGTACGGTGATTCTACGTGAACTACATCACACAGAAAAAGAAACATCATAAGATATCACTAATACACGGAATGTAAACTTGACTACACATGAACTGAATTACAAAACAGAACAGGGTCTCAAATTTAGAAAACCAACTAGTGCTTGCTTATGGGGAAAGGTGCGTTGGGGTGCTGCATAAAACCAGAGACTGAAATTAGCACAGATAACATTCCATAAGCCAAATATGTAATAGACAAGACCTACTCCTTGCTCAACGAAATGGACTCAACACCACATATTCAACGCCTAGGAATATACCTGACTAGGAAGAATCTTAAAACCCATGGATATATATGTCTCCGTAAGAGAATCAAGCGTGTGTACAGCGGCGGAAATGCAGCAGTGAAAATCCGATAAATCCCATTATCAAAATAAATTTCGAAAAAAAAACACAAAGACAGTGAAATAGAGAGCAATTCTTAAATAATTCACTCAGGGCATGTGATGCAACCGGGATTGACCACATCTACACCCAGAGCTGGTTGAGACATAAGGCTGGACACTTCAGGCTGATAGCACTGGTGAGTTTCGGTGAGCAAATGCAGACCCTTTGAAGTCATACTGCATGGTACCCATTCCATGGGTCCCAACTCTCCAGGTTCAAGGCATTCTTCCTCCGGCTAAAACATGCATGGGAAACCCAGAGTATCGTCCACCGTGTGATTGGGAAACGATTTAAAATGCATCTCAGTTTTCGTATCCTGGTCCTCGGGTTCACCATTCCAGATGCTTTACTAACACTCTCCCCGCTTGGAGAGTCAGTGCATTTAACCTCTTGTTTGGCACAGCTTACCATTTCTGTGCAAGATGAACAGGAATAGGGAGAACCAATGAGAGACTAGCTGTAGGTGTCTGCACGGGCAAATATAACGCTCATTGCCCACCAGGAAGAGGAATTAAACAAAGGCTCAGTGTGCCCTGCTGGAAACAGATTAGGGCCTGAAGCAATCCTGCGGTTTTGTGCCCAGCTCACAAGAAAGCGAGTTGAAGAAAGGAGCTCAGGGGCACTGTACTTCACAAACCTGCAGAGTTATAAATGACAGCTATCCTCCAAAAATATATTGAAGTAAGCCTGCGAAGGGGACTTGAAAGCGGGGCAGAATTTCAGGAAAACGATTGCAGGGGGTAGACTGGAATTGCCCTGAAAGCATAGGAAAAGAGGCACAACGTCGACAATGATGCACTTGGCCAAAAAGGGCGTATGCGTTTTTTCCTGAATATATTCAGGAAAAAACGCATACGCCCTTTTTGGCCAACCAAGCAAGCCTGTAAAGGAAATCTGCACTACAATGAAATCTCACTGCCCCCCCGGGCAAAAGGGCCATCTCAAAAAAGTGTAAAATCCAGAAAGTTAGGACGGGATATGGAGAACAGGGAGCCTTGTTATGCTGATTGGCAGGATGTAAATTGCCAGCAGCCACCCTGGAGAAGTGTATGGTGTTTCCTGAAACACGTAAGAAACAAAGCAACACAGCCTATGGCACTTCCACTTATGGTCCTATAGCTTACGGAAATTAAAATCAAAAACAGACAGCCACCCCAATATTTGGGACGGCTGTGTTCACAAGAAGCTCGTCTACAGTATCAGGTAAATATCCCAGAAAGGAAAAAATGGATAAAGAAGTTGTGGCACGTACGTGCAATGCAATATCACTCAGCAATGAAATCTGTGTCATCAGGCCCGTAGCGGCATAGTGAGTGGATGCAGGTACGGTGATTCTACGTGAACTACGTCACACAGAAAAAGAAACATCATAAGATATCACTAATAAACGGAATGTAAACTTGACTACACATGAACTGAATTACAAAACAGAACAGGGTCTCAAATTTAGAAAACCAACTAGTGCTTGCTTATGGGGAAAGGTGCCTTGGGGTGCTGCATAAAACCAGAGACTGAAATTAGCACAGATAACTTTCCGTAAGCCAAATATGTAATAGACAAGACCTACTCCTTGCTCAACGAAATGGACCCAACACCACATATTCAACGCCTAGGAATATACCTGACTAGGAAGAATCTTAAAACCCATGGATATATATGTCTCCGTAAGAGAATCAAGCGTGTGTACAGCGGCCGAAACGCAGCAGTGAAAATCCGATAAATCCCATTATCAAAATAAATTTCGAAAACAAAACACAAAGACAGTGAAATAGAGAGCAATTCTTAAATAATTCACTCAGGGCATGTGATGCAACCGGGATTGACCACATCTACACCCAGAGCTGGTTGAGACATAAGGCTGGACACTTCAGGCTGATAGCACTGGTGAGTTTCGGTGAGCAAATGCAGACCCTTTGAAGTCATACTGCATGGTACCCATTCCATGGGTCCCAACTCTCCAGGTTCAAGGCATTCTTCCTCCGGCTAAAACATGCATGGGAAACCCAGAGTATCGTCCACCGTGTGATTGGGAAACGATTTAAAATGCATCTCAGTTTTCGTATCCTGGTCCTCGGGTTCACCATTCCAGATGCTTTACTAACACTCTCCCCGCTTGGAGAGTCAGTGCCTTTAACCTCCTGTTTGGCACAGCTTACCATTTCTGTGCAAGATGAACAGGAATAGGGAGAAGCAATGAGAGACTAGCTGTAGGTGTCTGCACGGGCAAATGTAACGCTCATTGCCGACCAGGAAGAGGAATTAAACAAAGGCTCAGTGTGCCCTGCTGGAAACAGTTTAGGGCCTGAAGCAATCCTGCGGTTTTGTGCCCAGCTCACAAGAAAGCGAGTTGAAGAAAGGAGTTCAGGGGCACTGTACTTCACAAACCTGCAGAGTTATAAATGACAGCTATCCTCCAAAAATATATTGAAGTAAGCCTGCGAAGGGGACTTGAAAGCGGGGCTGAATTTCAGGAAAACGATTGCAGGGGGTAGACTGGAATTGCCCTGAAAGCATAGGAAAAGAGGCACAACGTCGACAATGATGCACTTGGCCAAAAAGGGCGTATGCGTTTTTTCCTGAATATATTCAGGAAAAAACGCATACGCCCTTTTTGGCCAACCAAGCAAGCCTGTAAAGGAAATCTGCACTACAATGAAATCTCACTGCCCCCCTGGGCAAAAGGGCCATCTGAAAAAAGTGTAAAATCCAGAAACGTAGGACAGGATATGGAGAACAGGGAGCCTTGTTATGCTGATTGGCAGGATGTAAATTGCCAGCAGCCACCCTGGAGAAGTGTATGGTGTTTCCTGAAACACGTAAGAAACAAAGCAACACAGCCTATGGCACTTCCACTTATGGTCCTATAGCTTACGGAAATTAAAATCAAAAACAGACAGCCACCCCAATATTTGGGACGGCTGTGTTCACAAGAAGCTCGTCTACAGTATCAGGTAAATATCCCAGAAAGCAAAAAATGGATAAAGAAGTTGTGGCACGTACGTGCAATGCAATATCACTCAGCAATGAAATCTGTTTCATCAGGCCCGTAGCGGCATAGTAAGTGGATGCAGGTACGGTGATTCTACGTGAACTACATCACACAGAAAAAGAAACATCATAAGATATCACTAATACACGGAATGTAAACTTGACTACACATGAACTGAATTACAAAACAGAACAGGGTCTCAAATTTAGAAAACCAACTAGTGCTTGCTTATGGGGAAAGGTGCGTTGGGGTTCTGCATAAAACCAGAGACTGAAATTAGCACAGATAGCATTCCATAAGCCAAATATGTAATAGACAAGACCTACTCCTTGCTCAACGAAATGGACTCAACACCACATATTCAATGCCTAGGAATATACCTGACTAGGAAGAATCTTAAAACCCATGGATATATATGTCTCCGTAAGAGAATCAAGCGTGTGTACAGCGGCGGAAATGCAGCAGTGAAAATCCGATAAATCCCATTATCAAAATAAATTTCGAAAAAAAAACACAAAGACAGTGAAATAGAGAGCAATTCTTAAATAATTCACTCAGGGCATGTGATGCAACCGGGATTGACCACATCTACACCCAGAGCTGGTTGAGACATAAGGCTGGACACTTCAGGCTGATAGCACTGGTGAGTTTCGGTGAGCAAATGCAGACCCTTTGAAGTCATACTGCATGGTACCCATTCCATGGGTCCCAACTCTCCAGGTTCAAGGCATTCTTCCTCCGGCTAAAACATGCATGGGAAACCCAGAGTATCGTCCACCGTGTGATTGGGAAACGATTTAAAATGCATCTCAGTTTTCGTATCCTGGTCCTCGGGTTCACCATTCCAGATGCTTTACTAACACTCTCCCCGCTTGGAGAGTCAGTGCCTTTAACCTCTTGTTTGGCACAGCTTACCATTTCTGTGCAAGATGAACAGGAATAGGGAGAACCAATGAGAGACTAGCTGTAGGTGTCTGCACGGGCAAATATAACGCTCATTGCCCACCAGGAAGAGGAATTAAACAAAGGCTCAGTGTGCCCTGCTGGAAACAGATTAGGGCCTGAAGCAATCCTGCGGTTTTGTGCCCAGCTCACAAGAAAGCGAGTTGAAGAAAGGAGCTCAGGGGCACTGTACTTCACAAACCTGCAGAGTTATAAATGACAGCTATCCTCCAAAAATATATTGAAGTAAGCCTGCGAAGGGGACTTGAAAGCAGGACAGAATTTCAGGAAAACGATTGCAGGGGGTAGACTGGAATTGCCCTGAAAGCATAGGAAAAGAGGCACAACGTCGACAATGATGCACTTGGCCAAAAAGGGCGTATGCGTTTTTTCCTGAATATATTCAGGAAAAAACGCATACGCCCTTTTTGGCCAACCAAGCAAGCCTGTAAAGGAAATCTGCACTACAATGAAATCTCACTGCCCCCCCGGGCAAAAGGGCCATCTGAAAAAAGTGTAAAATCCAGAAAGTTAGGACGGGATATGGAGAACAGGGAGCCTTGTTATGCTGATTGGCAGGATGTAAATTGCCAGCAGCCACCCTGGAGAAGTGTATGGTGTTTCCTGAAACACGTAAGAAACAAAGCAACACAGCCTATGGCACTTCCACTTATGGTCCTATAGCTTACGGAAATTAAAATCAAAAACAGACAGCCACCCCAATATTTGGGACGGCTGTGTTCACAAGAAGCTCGTCTACAGTATCAGGTAAATATCCCAGAAAGGAAAAAATGGATAAAGAAGTTGTGCCACGTACGTGCAATGCAATATCACTCAGCAATGAAATCTGTGTCATCAGGCCCGTAGCGGCATAGTGAGTGGATGCAGGTACGGTGATTCTACGTGAACTACGTCACACAGAAAAAGAAACATCATAAGATATCACTAATAAACGGAATGTAAACTTGACTACACATGAACTGAATTACAAAACAGAACAGGGTCTCAAATTTAGAAAACCAACTAGTGCTTGCTTATGGGGAAAGGTGCCTTGGGGTGCTGCATAAAACCAGAGACTGAAATTAGCACAGATAACTTTCCATAAGCCAAATATGTAATAGACAAGACCTACTCCTTGCTCAACGAAATGGACCCAACACCACATATTCAACGCCTAGGAATATACCTGACTAGGAAGAATCTTAAAACCCATGGATATATATGTCTCCGTAAGAGAATCAAGCGTGTGTACAGCGGCCGAAACGCAGCAGTGAAAATCCGATAAATCCCATTATCAAAATAAATTTCGAAAACAAAACACAAAGACAGTGAAATAGAGAGCAATTCTTAAATAATTCACTCAGGGCATGTGATGCAACCGGGATTGACCACATCTACACCCAGAGCTGGTTGAGACATAAGGCTGGACACTTCAGGCTGATAGCACTGGTGAGTTTCGCTGAGCAAATGCAGACCCTTTGAAGTCATACTGCATGGTACCCATTCCAAGGGTCCCAACTCTCCAGGTTCAAGGCATTCTTCCTCCAGCTAAAACATGCATGGGAAACACAGAGTATCATCTACCGTGTGATTAGGAAACGATTTAAAATGCATCTCAGTTTTCGTATCCTGGTCCTCGGGTTCACCATTCCAGATGCTTTACTAACACTCTCCCCGCTTGGAGAGTCAGTGCCTTTAACCTCCTCTTTGGCACAGCTTGCAATTTCTGTGCAAGATGAACAGGAATAGGGAGAACCAATGAGAGACTAGCTGTAGGTGTCTGCACGGGCAAATGTAATGCTCATTGCCGACAAGGAAGAGGAATTAAACAAAGGCTCAGCGTGCCCTGCTGAAAACAGATTAGGGCCTGAAGCAATCCTGCGGTTTTGTGCCCAGCTCACAAGAAAGCGAGTTGAAGAAAGGAGTTCAGCGGCACTGTAATTCACAAACCTGCAGAGATATAAATGACAGCTATCCTCCAAAAATATATTGAAGTAAGCCTGCGAAGGGGACTTGAAAGCGGGGCAGAATTTCAGGAAAACGATTGCAGGGGGTAGACTGGAATTGCCCTGAAAGCATAGGAAAAGAGGCACAACGTCGACAATGATGCACTTGGCCAAAAAGGGAGTATGCGTTTTTTCCTGAATATATTCAGGAAAAAACGCATACGCCCTTTTTGGCCAACCAAGCAAGCCTGTAAAGGAAATCCTCACTACAATGAAATCTCACTGCCCCCCCGGGCAAAAGGGCCATCTGAAAAAAGTGTAAAATCCAGAAAGGTAGGACAGGATATGGAGAACAGGGAGCCTTGTTATGCTGATTGGCAGGATGTAAATTGCCAGCAGCCACCCTGGAGAAGTGTATGGTGTTTCCTGAAACACGTAAGAAACAAAGCAACACAGCCTATGGCACTTCCACTTATGGTCTTATAGCTTACGGAAATTAAAATCAAAAACAGACAGCCACCCCACTATTTGGGACGGCTGTGTTCACAAGAAGCTCGTCTACAGTATCAGGTAAATATCCCAGAAAGCAAAAAATGGATAAAGAAGTTGTGGCACGTACGTACAATGCAATATCACTCAGCAATGAAATCTGTGTCATCAGGCCCGTAGCGGCATAGTGAGTGGATGCAGGTACAGTGGTTCTACGTAAACTACGTCACTCAGAAAAAGAAACATCATAAGATATCACTAATACACGGAATGTAAACTTGAGTACACATGAAGTGAATTACAAAACAGAACAGGGTCTAAAATTTAGAAAACCAACTAGTGCTTGCTTATGGGGAAAGGTGCGTTGGGGTGCTGCATAAAACCAGAGACTGAAATTAGCACAGATAACATTCCATAAGCCAAATATGTAATAGACAAGACCTACTCCTTGCTCACCGAAATGGACTCAACACCACATATTCAACGCCTAGGAATATACCTGACTAGGAAGAATCTTAAAACCCATGGATATATATGTCTCCATAAGAGAATCAAGCGTGTGTACAGCGGCCGAAATGCAGCAGTGAAAATCCGATAAATCCCATTATCAAAATAAATTTCGAAAACAAAACTCAAAGACAGTGAAATAGAGAGCAATTCTTAAATAATTCACTCAGGGCATGTGATGCAACCGGGATTGACCACATCTACACACAGAGCTGGTTGAGACATAAGGCTGGACACTTCAGCCTGATAGCATTGGTGAGTTTCGGTGAGCAAATGCAGACCCTTTGAAGTCATACTGCATGGTACCCATTCCATGGGTCCCAACTCTCCAGGTTCAAGGGATTCTTCCTCCAGCTAAAACATGCATGGGAAACCCAGAGTATCGTCCACCGTATGATTGGGAAACGATTTAAAATGCATCTCAGTTTTCGTATCCTGGTCCTCGGGTTCACCATTCCAGATGTTTTACTAACACTCTCCCCGCTTGGAGAGTCAGTGCCTTTAACCTCCTGTTTGGCACAGCTTGCAAATTCTGTGCAAGATGAACAGGAATAGGGAGAACCAATGAGAGACTAGCTGTAGGTGTCTGCACGGGCAAATGTAACGCTCATTGCCCACCAGGAAGAGGAATTAAACAAAGGCTCAGCGTGCCCTGCTGAAAACAGATTAGGGCCTGAAGCAATCCTTTGGTTTTGTGTCCAGCTCACAAGAAAGCGAGTTGAAGAAAGGAGCTCAGGGGCACTGTAATTCACAAACCTGCAGAGCTATAAATGACAGCTCTCCTCCAAAAATATATTGAAGTAAGCCTGCGAAGGGGACTTGAACGCGGGGCAGAATTTCAGGAAAACGATTGCATGGGGTAGACAGGAATTGCCCTGAAAGCATAGGAAAAGAGGCAGAACATCGACAATGATGCACTTGGCCAAAAAGGGCGTATGCGTTTTTTCCTGAATATATTCAGGAAAAAACGCATACGCCCTTTTTGGCCAACCAAGCAAGCCTGTAAAGGAAATCTGCACTACAATGAAGTCTCACTGCCCCCCGGGCAAAAGGGCCATCTGAAAAAAGTGTAAAATCCAGAAAGGTAGGACAGGATCTGGAGAACAGGGAGCCTTGTTATGCTGATTGGCAGGATGTAAATTGCCAGCAGCCACCCTGGAGAAGTGTATGGTGTTTCCTGAAACACGTAAGAAACAAAGCAACACAGCCTATGGCACTTCCACTTATGGTCCTATAGCTTACGGAAATTAAAATCAAAAACAGACAGCAACCCCAATATTTGGGACGGCTGTGTTCACAAGAAGCTCGTCTACAGTATCAGGTAAATATCCCAGAAAGCGAAAAATTGATAAAGAAGTTGTGGCACGTACATACAATGCAATATCACTCAGCAATGAAATCTGTGTCATCAGGCCCGTAGCGGCATAGTGAGTGGATGCAGGTACGGTGATTCTACGTGAACTATGTCACACAGAAAAAGAAACATCATAAGATATCACTAATACACGGAATGTAAACTTGACTACACATGAACTGAATTACAAAACAGAACAGGTTGTCAAATTTAGAAAACCAACTAGTGCTTGCTTATGGGGAAAGGTGGCTTGGGGTGCTGCATAAAACCAGAGGCTGAAATTAGCACAGATAACTTTCCATAAGCCAAATATGTAATAGACAAGACCTACTCCTTGCACAACGAAATGGACCCAACATGACATATTCAACGCCTAGGAATATACCTGACTAGGAAGAATCTTAAAACCCATGGATATATATGTCTCCGTAAGAGAATCAAGCGTGTGTACAGAGGCAGAAACGCAGCAGTGAAAATCCGATAAATCCCATTATGAAAATAAATTTCGAAAACAAAACAAAAAGACAGTGAAATAGAGAGCAATTCTTAAATAATTCACTCAGGGCATGTGATGCAACCGGGATTGTCCACATCTACACCCAGAGCTGGTTGAGACATAAGGCTGGACACTTCAGGCTGATAGCACTGGTGAGTTTCGGTGAGCAAATGCAGACCCTTTGAAGTCATACTGCATGGTACCCATTCCATGGGTCCCAACTCTCCAGGTTCAAGGCATTCTTCCTCCAGCTAAAACATGCATGGGAAACCCAGAGTATCGTCCACCCGTGTGATTGGGAAATGATTTAAAATGCATCTCAGTTTTCGTATCCTGGTCCTCGGGTTCACCATTCCAGATGCTTTACTAACACTCTCCCCGCTTGGAGAGTCAGTGCCTTTTAACCTCCTGTGGCACAGCTTGCAATTTCTGTGCAAGATGAACAGGAATAGGGAGAACCAATGAGAGACTAGCTGTAGGTGTCTGCACGGGCAAATGTAACGCTCATTGCCGACCAGGAAGAGGAATTAAACAAAGGCTCAGTGTGCCCTGCTGAAAACAGATTAGGGCCTGAAGCAATCCTGGGGTTTTGTGCCCAGCTCACAAGAAAGCGAGTTGAAGAAAGGAGCTCAGGGGCACTGTAATTCACAAACCTGCAGAGTTATAAATGACAGCTATCCTCCAAAAATATTTTGAAGTAAGCCTGCGAAGGGACTTGAAAGCGGGGCAGAATTTCAGGAAAACGATTGCAGGGGGTAGACTGGAATTGCCCTGAAAGCATAGGAAAAGAGGCACAACGTCGACAATGATGCACTTGGCCAAAAAGGGCGTATGCGTTTTTTCCTGAATATATTCATGAAAAAACGCATACGCCCTTTTTGGCCAACCAAGCAAGCCTGTAAATGAAATCTGCACTACAATGAAGTCTCACTTGCCCCCCGGGCAAAAGGGCCATCTGAAAAAAGTGTAAAATCCAGAAAGGTAGGACAGGATATGGAGAACAGGGAGCCTTGTTATGCTGATTGGCAGGATGTAAATTGCCATCAGCCACCCTGGAGAAGTGTATGGTTTTTCCTGAAACACGTAAGAAACAAAGCAACACAGCCTATGGCACTTCCACTTATGGTCCTATAGCTTACGGAAATTAAAATCAAAAACAGACAGCCACCCCAATATTTGGGACGGCTGTGTTCACAAGAAGCTCGTCTACAGTATCAGGTAAATATCCCAGAAAGCAAAAAATGGATAAAGAAGTTGTGGCACGTACGTACAATGCAATATCACTCAGCAATGAAATCTGTGTCATCAGGCCCGTAGCGGCATAGTGAGTGGATGCAGGTACGGTGATTCTACGTGAACTACGTCACACAGAAAAAGAAACATCATAAGATATCACTAATACACGGAATGTAAACTTGACTACACATGAACTGAATTACAAAACAGAACAGGGTCTCAAATTTAGAAAACCAACTAGTGCTTGCTTATGGGGAAAGGAGCCTTGGGGTGCTGCATAAAACCAGAGACTGAAATTAGCACAGATAACTTTCCATAAGCCAAATATGTAATAGACAAGACCTACTCCTTGCTCAACGAAATGGACCCAACACCACATATTCAATGTCTAGGAATATACCTGACTAGGAAGAATCTTAAAACCCATGGATATATATGTCTCCGTAAGAGAATCAAGCGTGTGTACAGCGGCCGAAACGCAGCAGTGAAAATCCGATAAATCCCATTATCAAAATAAATTTCGAAAACAAAACACAAAGACAGTGAAATAGAGAGCAATTCTTAAATAATTCACTCAGGGCATGTGATGCAACCGGGATTGACCACATCTACACCCAGAGCTGGTTGACACATAAGGCTGGACACTTCAGGCTGATAGCATTGGTGAGTTTCGGTGAGCAAATGCAGACCCTTTGAAGTCATACTGCATGGTACCCATTCCATGGGTCCCAACTCTCCAGGTTCAAGGGATTCGTCCTCCATCTAAAACATGCATGGGAACCCCAGAGTATCGTCCACCGTGTGATTGGGAAACGATTTAAAATGCATCTCAGTTTTCGTATCCTGGTCCTCGGGTTCAACATTCCAGATGCTTTACTAACACTCTCCCCACTTGGAGAGTCAGTGCCTTTAACCTCCTGTTTGGCACAGCTTGCAATTTCTGTGCAAGATGAACAGGAATAGGGAGAACCAATGAGAGACTAGCCGTAGGTGTCTGCACGGGCAAATGTAATGCTCATTGCCCACCAGGAAGAGGAATTAAACAAAGGCTCAGCGTGCCCTGCTGAAAACAGATTAGGGCCTGAAGCAATCCTGCGGTTTTGTGCCCAGCTCACAAGAAAGCGAGTTGAAGAAAGGAGCTCAGGGGCACTGTAATTCACAAACCTGCAGAGTTATAAATGACAGCTATCCTCCAAAAATATATTGAAGTAACCCTGGGAAGGGGACTTGAAAGCGGGGCAGAATTTCAGGAAAACGATTGCAGGGGTAGACTGGAATTGCCCTGAAAGCATAGGAAAAGAGGCAGAACGTCGACAATGATGCACTTGGCCAAAAAGGGCGTATGCGTTTTTTCCTGAATATATTCAGGAAAAAACGCATACGCCCTTTTTGGCCAACCAAGCAAGCCTGTAAAGGAAATCTGCACCACAACGAAGTCTCACTGCCCCCCGGGCAAAAGGGCCATCTGAAAAAAAGTGTAAAATACAGAAAGGTAGGACAGGATATGGAGAACAGGGAGCCTTGTTATGCTGATTGGCAGGATGTAAATTGCCAGCAGCCACCCTGGAGAAGTGTATGGTGTTTCCTGAAACACGTAAGAAACAAAGCAACACAGCCTATGGCACTTCCACTTATGGTCCTATAGCTTACGGAAATTAAAATCAAAAACAGACAGCCACCCCAATATTTGGGACGGCTGTGTTCACAAGAAGCTCGTCTACAGTATCAGGTAAATATCCCAGAAAGCAAACAATGGATAAAGAAGTTGTGGCACGTACGTACAATTCAATATCACTCAGCAATGAAATCTGTGTCATCAGGCCCGTAGCGGCATAGTGAGTGGATGCAGGTACGGTGTTTCTACGTGAACTACGTCACACAGAAAAAGAAACATCATAAGATATCACTAATACACGGAATGTAAACTTGACTACACATGAACTGAATTACAAAACAGAACAGGGTCTCAAATTTAGAAAACCAACTAGTGCTTGCTTATGGGGAAAGGTGCGTTGGGGTGCTGCATAAAACCAGAGACTGAAATTAGCACAGATAACTTTCCATAAGCCAAATATGTAATAGACAAGACCTACTCCTTGTTCATCGAAATGGACCCAACACCACATATTCAACGCCTAGGAATATACCTGACTAGGAAGAATCTTAAAACCCATGGATATATATGTCTCCGTAAGAGAATCAAGCGTGTGTACAGCGGCCGAAACGCAGCACTGAAAATCCGATAAATCCCATTATCAAAATAAATTTCGAAAACAAAACACAAAGACAGTGAAATAGAGAGCAATTCTTAAATAATTCACTCAGGGCATGTGATGCAACCGGGATTGACCACATCTACACCCAGAGCTGGTTGAGACATAAGGCTGGACACTTCAGGCTGATAGCATTGGTGAGTTTCGGTGAGCAAATGCAGACCCTTTGAAGTCATACTGCATGGTACCCATTCCATGGGTCCCAACTCTCCAGGTTCAAGGCATTCTTACTCCAGCTAAAACATGCATTGGAAACCCAGAGTATCGTCCACCGTGTGATTGGGAAATGATTTAAAATGCATCTCAGTTTTCGTATCCTGGTCCTCGGGTTCACCATTCCAGATGCTTTACTAACACTCTCCCCGCTTGGAGAGTCAGTGCCTTTAACCTCCTGTTTGGCACAGCTTGCAATTTCTGTGCAAGATGAACAGGAATAGGGAGAACCAATGAGAGACTAGCTGTAGGTGTCTGCACGGGCAAATGTAACGCTCATTGCCGACCAGGAAGAGGAATTAAACAAAGGCTCAGCGTGCCCTGCTGAAAACAGATTAGGGCCTGAAGCAATCCTGCGGTTTTGTGCCCAGCTCACAAGAAAGCGAGTTGAAGAAAGGAGCTCAGGGACACTGTAATTCACAAACCTGCAGAGTTATAAATGACAGCTATCCTCCAAAAATATTTTGAAGTAAGCCTGCGAAGGGGACTTGAAAGCGGGGCAGAATTTCAGGAAAACGATTGCAGGGTGTAGCCTGGAATTGCCCTGAAAGCATAGGAAAAGAGGCACAACGTCGACAATGATGCAGTTGGCCAAAAAGTGCGTATGCGTTTTTTCCTGAATATATTCAGGAAAAAACGCATATGCCCTTTTTGGCCAACCAAGCAAGCCTGTAAAGGAAATCTGCACTACAATGAAGTCTCACTGCCCCCCGGGCAAAAGGGCCATCTGAAATAAGTGTAAAATCCAGAAAGGTAGGACAGGATATGGAGAACAGGGAGCCTTGTTATGCTGATTGGCAGGATGTAAATTGCCAGCAGCCACCCTGGAGAAATGTATGGTGTTTCCTGAAACACATAAGAAACAAAGCAACACAGCCTATGGCACTTCCACTTATGGTCCTATAGCTTACGGAAATTAAAATCAAAAACAGACAGCCACCCCAATATTTGGGACGGCTGTGTTCACAAGAAGCTCGTCTACAGTATCAGGTAAATATCCCAGAAAGCAAAAAATGGATAAAGAAGTTGTGGCACGTACGTACAATGCAATATCACTCAGCAATGAAATCTGTGTCATCAGGCCCGTAGCGGCATAGTGAGTGGATGCAGGTACGGTGATTCTACGTGAACTACGTCACACAGAAAAAGAAACATCATAAGATATCACTAATACACGGAATGTAAACTTGACTACACATGAACTGAATTACAAAACAGAACAGGGTCTCAAATTTAGAAAATCAACTAGTGCTTGCTTATGGGGAAAGGAGCCTTGGGGTGCTGCATAAAACCAGAGACTGAAATTAGCACAGATAACTTTCCATAAGCCAAATATGTAATAGACAAGACCTACTCCTTGCTCAACGAAATGGACCCAACACCACATATTCAATGTCTAGGAATATACCTGACTAGGAAGAATCTTAAAACCCATGGATATATATGTCTCCGTAAGAGAATCAAGCGTGTGTACAGCGGCCGAAACGCAGCAGTGAAAATCCGATAAATCCCATTATCAAAATAAATTTCGAAAACAAAACACAAAGACAGTGAAATAGAGAGCAATTCTTAAATAATTCACTCAGGGCATGTGATGCAACCGGGATTTACCACATCTACACCCAGAGCTGGTTGACACATAAGGCTGGACACTTCAGGCTGATAGCATTGGTGAGTTTCGGTGAGCAAATGCAGACCCTTTGAAGTCATACTGCATGGTACCCATTCCATGGGTCCCAACTCTCCAGGTTCAAGGGATTCGTCCTCCATCTAAAACATGCATGGGAAACCCAGAGTATCGTCCACCGTGTGATTGGGAAACGATTTAAAATGCATCTCAGTTTTCGTATACTGGTCCTCGGGTTCAACATTCCAGATGCTTTACTAACACTCTCCCCCCTTGGAGAGTCAGTGACTTTAACCTCCTCTTTGGCACAGCTTGCAATTTCTGTGCAAGATGAACAGGAATAGGGAGAACCAATGAGAGACTAGCCGTAGGTGTCTGCACGGGCAAATGTAATGCTCATTGCCCACCAGGAAGAGGAATTAAACAAAGGCTCAGCGTGCCCTGCTGAAAACAGATTAGGGCCTGAAGCAATCCTGCGGTTTTGTGCCCAGCTCACAAGAAAGCGAGTTGAAGAAAGGAGCTCAGGGGCACTGTAATTCACAAACCTGCAGAGTTATAAATGACAGCTATCCTCCAAAAATATATTGAAGTAACCCTGGGAAGGGGACTTGAAAGCGGGGCAGAATTTCAGGAAAACGATTGCAGGGGTAGACTGGAATTGCCCTGAAAGCATAGGAAAAGAGGCAGAACGTCGACAATGATGCACTTGGCCAAAAAGGGCGTATGCGTTTTTTCCTGAATATATTCAGGAAAAAACGCATACGCCCTTTTTGGCCAACCAAGCAAGCCTGTAAAGGAAATCTGCACCACAACGAAGTCTCACTGCCCCCCGGGCAAAAGGGCCATCTGAAAAAAAGTGTAAAATCCAGAAAGGTAGGACAGGATATGGAGAACAGGGAGCCTTGTTATGCTGATTGGCAGGATGTAAATTGCCAGCAGCCACCCTGAAGAAGTGTATGGTGTTTCCTGAAACACGTAAGAAACAAAGCAACACAGCCTATGGCACTTCCACTTATGGTCCTATAGCTTACGGAAATTAAAATCAAAAACAGACAGCCACCCCAATATTTGGGACGGCTGTGTTCACAAGAAGCTCGTCTACAGTATCAGGTAAATATGCCAGAAAGCAAACAATGGATAAAGAAGTTGTGGCACGTACGTACAATTCAATATCACTCAGCAATGAAATCTGTGTCATCAGGCCCGTAGCGGCATAGTGAGTGGATGCAGGTACGGTGTTTCTACGTGAACTACGTCACACAGAAAAAGAAACATCATAAGATATCACTAATACACGGAATGTAAACTTGACTACACATGAACTGAATTACAAAACAGAACAGGGTCTCAAATTTAGAAAACCAACTAGTGCTTGCTTATGGGGAAAGGTGCCTTGGGGTGCTGCATAAAACCAGAGACTGAAATTAGCACAGATAACTTTCCATAAGCCAAATATGTAATAGACAAGACCTACTCCTTGTTCAACGAAATGGACCCAACACCACATATTCAACGCCTAGGAATATACCTGACTAGGAAGAATCTTAAAACCCATGGATATATATGTCTCCGTAAGAGAATCAAGCGTGTGTACAGCGGCCGAAACGCAGCACTGAAAATCCGATAAATCCCATTATCAAAATAAATTTCGAAAACAAAACACAAAGACAGTGAAATAGAGAGCAATTCTTAAATAATTCACTCAGGGCATGTGATGCAACCGGGATTGACCACATCTACACCCAGAGCTGGTTGAGACATAAGGCTGGACACTTCAGGCTGATAGCATTGGTGAGTTTCGGTGAGCAAATGCAGACCCTTTGAAGTCATACTGCATGGTACCCATTCCATGGGTCCCAACTCTCCAGGTTCAAGGCATTCTTCCTCCAGCTAAAACATGCATGGGAAACCCAGAGTATCGTCCACAGTGTGATTGGGAAACGATTTAAAATACATCTCAGTTTTCGTATCCTGGTCCTCGGGTTCACCATTCCAGATGCTTTACTAACACTCTCCCTGCTTGGAGAGTCAGTGCCTTTAACCTCCTGTTTGGCACAGCTTGCAATTTCTCTGCAAGATGAACAGGAATAGGGAGAACCAATGAGAGACTAGCTGTAGGTGTCTGCACGGGCAAATGTAACGCTCATTTCCCACCAGGAAGAGGAATTAACCATAGGCTCAGTGTGCCCTGCCGGAAACAGATTAGGGCCTGAAGCAATCCTGCGGTTTTGTGCCCAGCTCACAAGAAAGCGAGTTGAAGAAAGGAGCTCAGGGGCACTGTAATTCACAAACCTGCGGAGTCATAAATGACAGCTATCCTCCAAAAATATATTGAAGTAAGCCTGCGAAGGGGACTTGAAAGCGGGGCAGAATTTCAGGAAAACGATTGCAGGGGGTAGACTGGAATTGCCCTGAAAGCATAGGAAAAGAGGCAGAACGTTGACAATGATGCACTTGGCCAAAAATGGCGTATGCGTTTTTTCCTGAATATATTCAGGAAAAAACGCATACGCCCTTTTTGGCCAACCAAGCAAGCCTGTAAAGGAAATCTGCACTACAATGAAGTCTCACTGGCCACGGGCAAAAGGGCCATCTGAAAAAAGTGTAAAATCCAGAAAGGTAGGACAGGATATGGAGAACAGGGAGCCTTGTTATGCTGATTGGCAGGATGTAAATTGCCAGCAGCCACCCTGGAGAAGTGTATGGTGTTTCCTGAAACACGTAAGAAACAAAGCAACACAGCCTATGGCACTTCCACTTATGGTCCTATAGCTTACGGAAATTAAAATCAAAAACAGACAGCCACCCCAATATTTGGGACGGCTGTGTTCACAAGAAGCTCGTCTACAGTATCAGGTAAATATCCCAGAAAGCAAAAAATGGATAAAGAAGTTGTGGCACGTACGTTCAATGCAATATCACTCAGCAATGAAATCTGTGTCATCAGGCCCGTAGCGGCATAGTGAGTGGATGCAGGTACGGTGATTCTACGTGAACTACGTCACACAGAAAAAGAAACATCATAAGATATCACTAATACACGGAATGTAAACTTGACTACACATGAACTGTATTACAAAACAGAACAGGGTCTCAAATTTAGAAAACCAACTAGTGCTTGCTTATGGGGAAAGGTGCCTTGGGGTGCTGCATAAAACCAGAGACTGAAATTAGCACAGATAACATTCCATAAGACAAATATGTAATAGACAAGACCTACTCCTTGCTCAACGAAATGGACTCAACACCACATATTCAACGCCTAGGAATATACCTGACTAGGAAGAATCTTAAAACCCATGGATATATATGTCTCCGTAAGAGAATCAAGCGTATGTACAGCGGCCGATACGCAGCAGTGAAAATCCGATAAATCCCATTATCAAAATAAATTTCGAAAACAAAACACAAAGACAGTGAAATAGAGAGCAATTCTTAAATAATTCCCTCAGGGCATGTGATGCAACCGGGATTGACCACATCTACACCCAGAGCTGGTTGATACATAAGGCTGGACACTTCAGGCTGATAGCATTGGTGAGTTTCGGTGAGCAAATGCAGACCCTTTGAAGTCATACTGCATGGTACCTATTCCATGGGTCCCAACTCTTCAGGTTCAAGGGATTCTTCCTCTAGCTAAAACATGCATGGGAAACCCACAGTATGGTCCACTGTGTGATTGGGAAACGATTTAAAATGCATCTCAGTTTTCGTATCCTGGTCCTCGGGTTCTACATTCAAGATGCTTTACTACCACTCTCCCCGCTTGGAGTGTCAGTGCCTTTAACCTCCTGTTTGGCACAGCTTGCAATTTCTGTGCAAGATGAACAGGAATAGGGAGAACCATGAGAGACTAGCTGTAGGTGTCTGCACGGGCAAATGTAATGCTCATTGCCCAACAGGAAGAGGAATTAAACAAAGGCTCAGCGTGCCCTGCTGAAAACAGATTAGGGCCTGAAGCAATCCTGCGGTTTTGTGCCCAGCTCACAATAAAGCGAGTTGAAGAAAGGAGCTCAGGGGCACTGTAATTCACAAACCTGCAGAGTTATAAATGACAGCTATCCTCCAAAAATATATTGAAGTAAGCCTGCGAAGGGGACTTGAAAGTGGAGCAGAATTTCTGGAAAACGATTGCAGGGGGTAGACTGGAATTGCCCTGAAAGCACAGGAAAAGAGGCAGAACGTCGACAATGATGCACTTGGCCAAAAAGGGCGTATGCGTTTTTTCCTGAATATATTCAGGAAAAAACGCATACGCCCTTTTTGGCCAACCAAGCAAGCCTGTAAAGGACATCTGCACTACAATGAAGTCTCACTGCCCCCCCCCCCCCGGGCAAAAGGGCCATCTGAAAAAAGTGTAAAATCCAGAAATGTAGGACAGGATATGGAGAACAGGGAGCCTTGTTATGCTGATTGGCAGGATGTAAATTGCCGGCAGCCACCCTGGAGAAGTGTATGGTGTTTCCTGAAACACGTAAGAAACAAAGCAACACAGCCTATGGCACTTCCACTTATGGTCCTATAGCTTACGGAAATTAAAATCAAAAACAGACAGCCACCCCAATATTTGGGACGGCTGTGTTCACAAGAAGCTCGTCTACAGTATCAGGTAAATATCCCAGAAAGCAAAAAATGGATAAAGAAGTTGTGGCACGTACGTACAATGCAATATCACTCAGCAATGATATCTGTGTCATCAGGCCCGTAGCCGCATAGTGAGTGGATGCAGGTACGGTGATTCTACGTGAACTACGTCACACAGAAAAAGAAACATCATAAGATATCACTAATACACGGAATGTAAACTTGACTACACATGAACTGAATTACAAAACAGAACAGGGTCTCAAATTTAGAAAACCAACTAGTGCTTGCTTATGGGGAAAGGCGCCTTGGGGTGCTGCATAAAACCAGAGACTGAAATTAGCACAGATAACTTTCCATAAGCCAAATATGTAATAGACAAGACCTACTCCTTGCTCAACGAAATGGACCCAACACCACATATTCAATGCCTAGGAATATACCTGACTAGGAAGAATCTTAAAACCCATGGATATATATGTCTCCGTAAGAGAATCAAGCGTGTGTACAGCGGCCGAAACGCAGCAGTGAAAATCCGATAAATCCCATTATCAAAATAAATTTCGAAAACAAAACACAAAGATAGTGAAATAGAGAGCAATTCTTAAATAATTCACTCAGGGCATGTGATGCAACCGGGATTGACCACATCTACACCCAGAGCTGGTTGAGACATAAGGCTGGACACTTCAGGCTGATAGCATTGGTGAGTTTCGGTGAGCAAATGCAGACCCTTTGAAGTCATACTGCATGGTACCCATTCCATGTGTCACAACTCTCCAGGTTCAAGGGATTCGTCCTCCATCTAAAACATGCATGGGAAACCCAGAGTATCGTCCACCGTGTGATTGGGAAATGATTTAAAATGCATCTCAGTTTTCGTATCCTGGTCCTCGGGTTCACCATTCCAGATGCTTTACTAACACTCTCCCCGCTTCGAGAGTCAGTGCCTTTAACCTCCTGTTTGGAACAGCTTGCAATTTCTGTGCAAGATGAACAGGAATAGGGAGAACCAATGAGAGACTAGCTGTAGGTGTCTGCACGGGCAAATGTAACGCTCATTGCCAACCAGGAAGAGGAATTAACCAATGGCTCAGTGTGCCCTCCCGGAAAAAGATTAGGGCCTGAAGCAATCCTGCGGTTTTGTGCCCAGCTCACAAGAAAGCGAGCTGAAGAAAGGAGCTCAGGGGCACTGTAATTCACAAACCTGCAGAGTTATAAATGACAGCTATCCTCCAAAAATATATTGAAGTAAGCCTGCGAAGGGGACTTGAAAGCGGGGCAGAATTTCAGGAAAACGATTGCAGGGGGTAGACTGGAATTGCCCTGAAAGCATAGGAAAAGAGGCAGAACGTCGACAATGATGCACTTGGCCAAAAAGGGCGTATGCGTTTTTTCCTGAATATATTCAGGAAAAAACGCATATGCCCTTTTTGGCCAACCAAGCAAGCCTGTAAAGGAAATCTGCACTACAATGAAGTCTCACTGCCCCCCGGGCAAAAGGGCCATCTGAAAAAAGTGTAAAATCCAGAAAGGTAGGACAGGATATGGAGAACAGGGAGCCTTGTTATGCTGATTGGCAGGATGTAAATTGCCAGCAGCCACCCTGGAGAAGTGTATGGTGTTTCCTGAAACACGTAAGAAACAAAGCAACACATCCTATGGCACTACCACTTATGGTCCTATAGCTTACGGAAATTAAAATCAAAAACAGACAGCCACCCCAATATTTGGGACGGCTGTGTTCACAAGAAGCTCGTCTACAGTATCAGGTAAATATCCCAGAAAGCAAAAAATGGATAAAGATGTTGTGGCACGTACGTACAATGCAATATCACTCAGCAATGAAATCTGTGTCATCAGGCCCGTAGCGGCATAGTGAGTGGATGCAGGTACGGTGATTCTACGTGAACTACGTCACACAGAAAAAGAAACATCATAAGATATCAC
Source organism: Phocoena phocoena (assembly GCF_963924675.1). NCBI lineage: Eukaryota > Metazoa > Chordata > Mammalia > Artiodactyla > Phocoenidae > Phocoena > Phocoena phocoena. The sequence goes on from NW_027077552.1 coordinate 50,004, forward strand.
TAATACACGGAATGTAAACTTGACTACACATGAACTGAATTACAAAACAGAACAGTGTCTCAAATTTAGAAAACCAACTAGTGCTTGCTTATGGGGAAAGGTGCCTTGGGGTACTGCATAAAACCAGAGACTGAAATTAGCACAGATAACTTTCCATAAGCCAAATATGTAATAGACAAGACCTACTCCTTGCTCAACGAAATGGACCCAAAACCACATATTCAACGCCTAGGAATATACCTGACTAGGAAGAATCTTAAAACCCATGGATATATATGTCTCCGTAAGAGAATCAAGCATGTGTACAGCGGCCGAAACGCAGCAGTGAAAATCTGATAAATCCCATTATCAAAATAAATTTCGAAAACAAAACACAAAGACAGTGAAATAGAGAGCAATTCTTAAATAATTCACTCAGGGCATGTGATGCAACCGGGATTGACCACATCTACACCCAGAGCTGGTTGAGACATAAGGCTGGACACTTCAGGCTGATAGCATTGGTGAGTTTCGGTTAGCAAATGCAGACCCTTTGAAGTCATACTGCATGGTACCCATTCCATGGGTCCCAACTCTCCAGGTTCAAGGGATTCTTCCTCCAGCTAAAACATGCATGGGAAACCCAGAGTATCGTCCACCGTGTGATTGGGATACGATTTAAAATGCATCTCAGTTTTCGTATCCTGGTCCTCGGGTTCACCATTCCAGATGCTTTACTAACACTCTCCCCGCTTAGAGAGTCAGTGCCTTTAACCTCCTCTTTGGCACAGCTTGCAATTTCTGTGCAAGATGAACAGGAATAGGGAGAACCAATGAGAGACTAGCTGTAGGTGTCTGCACGGGCAAATGTAATGCTCATTGCCGACAAGGAAGAGGAATTAAACAAAGGCTCAGTGTGCCCTGCTGGAAACAGATTAGGGCCTGAAGCAATCCTGCGGTTTTGTGCCCAGCTCACAAGAAAGCGAGTTGAAGAAAGGAGCTCAGGGGCACTGTAATTCACAAACCTGCAGAGTTATAAATGACAGCTATCTTCCAAAAGTATATTGAAGTAAGCCTGCGTAGGGGACTTGAAAGCGGGGCAGAATTTCAGGAAAACGATTGCAGGGGGTAGACTGGAATTGCCCTGAAAGCATAGGAAAAGAGGCACAACGTCGACAATGATGCACTTGGCCAAAAAGGGCGTATGCGTTTTTTCCTGAATATATTCAGGAAAAAGCGCATACGCCCTTTTTGGCCAACCAAGCAAGCCTGTAATGGAAATCTGCACTACAATGAAGTCTCACTGCCCCCCGGGCAAGAGGGCCATCTGAAAAAAGTGTAAAATCCAGAAAGGTAGGACAGGATATGGAGAACAGGGAGCCTTGTTATGCTGATTGGCAGGATGTAAATTGCCAACAGCCACCCTGGAGAAGTGTATGGTGTTTCCTGAAACACGTAAGAAATAAAGCAACACAGCCTATGGCAATTGCACTTATGGCCCTATTCCTTAGGGAAATTAAAATCAAAAACAGAGAGCCACTCCAAAGTTTGGGACCGCTGTGTTCCCAAGAAGCTCATCTACAGTACCAGGTAAATATCCCAGAAAGCAAAAAATGGATAAAGAAGTTGTGGCACGTACGTGCAATGCAATATCACTCAGCAATGAAATCTGTGTCATCAGGCCCGTAGCGGCATAGTGAGTGGATGCAGGTACGGTGATTCTACGTGAACTACGTCACACAGAAAAAGAAACATCATAAGATATCACTAATACACGGAATGTAAACTTGACTACACATGAACTGAATTACAAAACAGAACATGGTCTGAAATTTAGAAAACCAACTAGTGCTTGCTTATGGGGTAAGGTGCCTTGGGGTGCTTCATAAAACCAGAGACTGAAATTAGCACAGATAACATTCCATAAGCCAAATATGTAATAGAAAAGACCTACTCCTTGCTCAACGAAATGGACTCAACACCACATATTCAACGCATAGGAATATACTTGACTAGGAAGAATCTTAAAACCCATGGATATATATGTCTCCGTAAGAGAATCAAGCGTGTGTACAGCAGCCGATACGCATCAGTGAAAATCCGATAAATCCCATTATCAAAATAAATTTCGAAAACAAAACACAAAGACAGTGAAATAGAGAGCAATTCTTAAATAATTCACTCAGGTCATGTGATGCATCCGGGATTGACCACATCTACACCCAGAGCTGGTTGAGACATAAGGCTGGACACTTCAGGCTGATAGCATTGGTGAGTTTCGGTGAGCAAATGCAGACCCTTTGAAGTCATACTGCATGGTACCTATTCCATGGGTCCCAACTCTTCAGGTTCAAGGGATTCTTCCTCCAGCTAAAACATGCATGGGAAACCCACAGTATGGTCCACCGTGTGTTTGGGAAACGATTTAAAATGCACCTCAGTTTTCGTATCCTGGTCCTCGGGTTCACCATTCCAGATGCTTTACTAACACTCTCCCTGCTTGGAGAGTCAGTGCCTTTAACCTCCTGTTTGGCACAGCTTGCAATTTCTGTGCAAGATGAACAGGAATAGGGAGAACCAATGAGAGACTAGCTATAGGTGTCTGCACGGGCAAATGTAACGCTCATTTCCCACCAGGAAAAGGAATTAAACAAAGGCTCAGTGTGCCCTGCTGGAAACAGATTAGGGCCTGAAGCAATCCTGCGGTTGTGTGCGCAGCTCACAAGAAAGCGAGTTGAAGAAAGGAGCTCAGGGGCACTGTAATTCACAAACCTGCAGAGTTATAAATGACAGCTATCCTCCAAAAATATATTGAAGTAAGCCTGCGAAGGGGATTTGAAAGTGGGGCAGAATTTCAGGAAAACGATTGCAGGGGGTAGACTGGAATTGCCCTGAAAGCATAGGAAAAGAGGCAGAACGTCGACAATGATGCACTTGGCCAAAAAGGGCATATGCGTTTTTTCCTGAATATATTCAGGAAAACACGCATACGCCCTTTTTGGCCAACCAAGCAAGCCTGTAAAGGAAATCTTCACCACAACGAAGTCTCACTGCCCCCCGGGCAAAAGGGCCATCTGAAAAAAGTGTAAAATCCAGAAAGGTAGGACAGGATATGGAGAACAGGTAGCCTTGTTATGCTGATTGGCAGGATGTAAATTGCCAGCAGTCACCCTGGAGAAGTGTATGGTGTTTCCTGAAACACGTAAGAAACAAAGCAACACAGCCTATGGCACTTCCACTTATGGTCCTATAGCTTACGGAAATTAAAATCAAAAACAGACAGCCACCCCAATATTTGTGACGGCTGTGTTCACAAGAAGCTCGTCTACAGTATCAGGTAAATATCCCAGAAAGCAAAAAATGGATAAAGAAGTTGTGGCACGTACATACAATGCAATATCACTCAGCAATGAAATCTGTGTCATCAGGCCCGTAGCGGCATAGTGAGTGGATGCAGGTACGGTGATTCTACGTGAACTACGTCACACAGAAAAAGAAACATCATAAGATATCACTAATACACGGAATGTAAACTTGACTACACATGAACTGAATTACAAAACAGAACAGGGTCTCAAATTTAGAAAACCAACTAGTGCTTGCTTATGGGGAAAGGTGCCTTGGGGTGCTGCATAAAACCAGAGACTGAAATTAGCACAGATAACTTTCCATAGGCCAAATATGTAATAGACAAGACCTACTCCTTGCTCAACGAAATGGACCCAACACCACATATTCAACGCCTAGGAATATACCTGACTAGGAAGAATCTTAAAACCCATGGATATATATGTCTCCGTAAGAGAATCAAGCATGTGTACAGCGGCCGAAACGCAGCAGTGAAAATCCGATAAATCCCATTATCAAAATAAATTTCGAAAACAAAACACAAAGACAGTGAAATCGAGAGCAATTCTTAACTAATTCACTCAGGGCATGGGATGCAACCGGGATTGACCACATCTACACCCAGAGCTGGTTGAGACATAAGGCTGGACACTTCAGCCTGATAGCATTGGTGAGTTTCGGTGAGCAAATGTAGACCCTTTGAAGTCATACTGCATGGTACCCATTCCATGGGTCCCAACTCTCCAGGTTCAAGGCATTCTTCCTCCAGTTAAAACATGCATGGGAAACCCAGAGTATCGTCCACCGTGTGATTGGGAAACGATTTAAAATGCATCTCAGGGGGGGGACCTTGAAGATGGCGGAAGAGTAAGACGCGGAGATCGCCTTCCTCCCCCGGATACACCAGAAATACATCCACACGTGGAACAACTCCTACAGAACTCCTACTGAAGGCTGGCAGAAGACCTCCGACCTCCCAAAAGGCAAGAAACTCCCCACGTAACTGGGTAGGGCAAAAGAAAAAACAGAGACAAAAGAATAAGTACGGCACCTGCACCAGTGGGAGGGAGCTGTGAAGGAGGAAAAGTTTCCACACACTAGGAAGCCCCTCCGCGGGCGGAGACTGCGGGAGGCGGAGGGGGGAGTTTCGGGACCGCGGAGTAGTGCACAGCGACGGGTGCGGAGGGCAAAGCGGGGAGATTCCTGCACAGACGATCGGAGCCGACCAGCACTCACCAACCCGAGAGGCTTGCTGCTCACCCACCGGGGCGGGCGGGGCTGCGAGCTGAGGCTCGGGTTTTGGTTTTGGACGGAGCTCAGGGAGAGGACTGGGGTTGGCGGCTTGAACATAGCCTGAAGGGGTTAGTGCACCACGACTAGCCGGCAGGGAGTTCGGGGAAAAGCCTGCACCGGCCGAAGAGGCAAGAGACTTTTTCTTCCCTCTTTGTTTCCTGGTGCGCGAGGAGAGGGGTTTAAGAGCGCTGCTTAAAGGAACTCCAGAGACGGGCGCGAGCCACGGCTAAAAGCGCGAACCCCAGAGACGGGCGCGAGCCGCGGCTGAGGGCGCGAGCCCCCGAGACGGGCGCGAGCCGCGGCTGAAAGCGCAAACCCCAGAGACGGGCGTGAGCCGCGGCTAAAACCGCGGAGCCCAGAGACGGGCGGGAGACGCTAAGGCTGCTGCTGCCGCCACCAAGGGGCCTGTGTGCGAGCACAGGTCACTCTCCACACCCCTCTTCCGCGGAGCCTGTGCAGCCTGCCACTGCCAGGTTCCCGGGATCCAGGGACAACTTCCCCGGGACAACGCACGGCGGGCCTCAGGCTGGTGCAACGTCACGCCGGCCTCTGCCACAACGTCACGCTGCCTCTGCCGCCGCAGGCCGGCCCCGCACGCAGTGCCCCTCCTTCCGCCATCCCCCAACCCCCGGCCTGAGTGAGCCGGAGGCCCCGAATCAGCGGCTCCTTTAACCCCGTCCTGTCTGAGCGAAAAAACAGACGCCCTCCAGCGACCTACACGCAGAGGCAGGGCCAAATCCAAAGCTGAGCTCCTGTGAGCTGTGAGAACAAAGAAGAGAAAGGGAAATCTCTCCCAGCAGCCACAGAAGCAGCGGATTAAAGCTCCACAATCAACTTGATATACCCTGCATCTGTGGAATACCTGAATAGACAAGGAATGATCCCAAATTGAAGAGGTGGAATTTAGGAGCGAGATCTATGATTTTTTTCCCTTTTCCTCTTTTGGTGAATGTGTACGTGTATGCTTCTGTGTGACATCTAGTCTGTATACTCTAGCTTCCACCATTTGTCCTAGGGCTCTATCCGTCCATGACTTTTTTTTAAAAATTCCTTTTCTTAATAATTAAGTTTAATTGTAATAACTTTATTATACTTTACCTTCGTTCTTTCTTTCTTTCCTTCCTTCCCTCCCTCCTTTAGACAACGAATCACCCCAAATTGAGGAGGTGGTCTCAGGGAGCAGGATTTATGATTTTTCCCCCTTTACCTCTTTTTGGGAAGGTGTATGTGTATGCTTCTGTGTAAGATTTTCTCTGTATAGCTTTGTTTCCAACATTTGTCCTAAGGTTCTATCCATCCCTTTTTTTTTTTCTAAATATTTTTTAATTCAATAACTATATTATACTTTATTTTATTTTTACTGTATCATCTTTCTTTCTATCTTTTTTTCCTTCTTTCCCTCCTTCCTTCCTTCCTCCCTCCCTCCCTCCCTCCTTTCTTTCCTTCTTTGCTTCTTTCTTCCTTCCTTCCTTTCCTCCTTTCCCTCTTTCTTTACTCATACTTCTACTAATTCTCCCTACTTTTTCTCCCTTTTATTCTGAGCTGTGTGGATGAAAGGCTCTTGGTGCTCCAGCCAGGAGTCAGGGCTCTGCCTCTGAGGTAGGAGAGCCAACTTCAGGACACTGGTCAACAAGAGACCTCCCAGGTCCACATAATATTAAACGGTGGAAATATCCCAGAGACCTCCATCTTAACACCAGCACCCAGCTTCACTCAACAACCAGCAAGCCACAGTGCTGGACAACCTATGCCAAACAACTAGCAAAACAGGAACACAACCCCACCCATTAGCAGAGAGGCTGCCTAAAATCATAATAAGGCCACAGACACCCCAAAACACACCACCAGACGTGAACCTGCCCACTAGAGAGACAAGATCCAGCCTCATCCAGCACAACACAGGCACTAGTCCCCTCCACCAGGAAGCCTACACAACCCACTGAAACAACCTTAGCCACTGGAGACAGACATCAAAAACAACGGGAACTACGAACCTGCAGCCTGCAAAAAGGAGACCCCAAACACAGTAAGCAAAATGAGAAGACAGAAAAACACACAGCAGATGAAGGAGCAAGATAAAAACCCACCAGACCTAACAAATGAAGAGGAAATAGGCAATCTACCTGAAAAAGAATTCAGAATAATGATAGTAAGGATGATCCAAAATCTTGGAAGTAGAATGGACAAAATGCAAGAAACAGTTAACAAGGACTTACAAGAACTAAAGATGAAACAAGCAACGATGAACAATGCAATAAATGAAATTAAAATCACTCTAGATAGGATCAATAGCAGAATAACTGAGGCAGAAGAACGGATAAGTGACCTGGAAGATAAAGTAGTGGAAATAACTACTGCAGAGCAGAATAAAGAAAAAAGAATGAAAAGAACTGAGGACAGTCTCAGAGACCTCTGGGACAACATGAAACGCACCAACATTCGAATTATAGGGGTTCCAGAAGAAGAAGAAAGAAAGAAAGGGACTGAGAAAATATTTGAAGAGATTATAGTTGAAAACTTCCCTAATATGGGAAAGGAAATAGTTAATCAAGTCCAGGAAGCACAGAGGGTCCCATACAGGATAAATACAAGGAGAAACACGCCAAGACACATATTAATCAAACTGTCAAAAATTAAATACAAAGAAAGCATATTAAAAGCAGCAAGGGAAAAACAACAAATAACACACAAGGGAATCCCCATAAGGTTAACAGCTGATCTCTCAGCAGAAACCCTACAAGCCAGAAGGGAGTGGCAGGACATACTGAAAGTGATGAAGGAGAATAGCCTGAAACCAAGACTGCTCTACCCAGCAAGGATCTCATTCACATTTGATGGAGAAAATAAAACCTTTACAGACAAGCAAAAGCTGAGAGAGTTCAGCACCACCAAACCAGCTTTACAACAAATGCTAAAGGAACTTCTCTAGACACGAAACACAAGAGAAGGAAATGACCTATAGTAGCGAACCCAAAACAATATATAAAATGGAAATAGGAACATACATATTGATAATTACCTTAAATGTAAATGGACTAAATGCTCCCACCAAAAGACACAGATTGGCTGAATGGATACAAAAACAAGACCCTTATATATGCTGTCTACAAGAGACCCACTTCAGAACTAGAGACACATACAGACTGAAAGTAAGGGGATGGAAAAAGATATTCCATGCAAATGGAAACCAAAAGAAAGCTGGAGTAGCAATTCTCATATCAGACAAAATAGACTTTAAAATAAGGACTATTAAAAGGGACAAAGAAGGACACTACATAATGATCAAGGGATCGATCCAAGAAGAAGATATAACAATTGTAAATATTTATGCACCCAACATAGGAGCACCTCAATACATAAGGCAAATACTAACAACCATAAAAGGGGAGATCAACAGTAACACATTCATAGTAGGGGACTTTAACACCCCACTTTCACCCATGGACAGATCATCCAAAATGAAAATAAATAAGGAAACACAAGCTTTAAATGATACATTAAACAAGATGGACTTAATTGATATTTATAGGACACTCCATCCAAAAACAACAGAATACACATTTTTCTCAAGTGCTCATGGAACATTCTCCAGGATAGATCATATCTTGGGTCACAAATCAAGCCTTGGTAAATTTAAGAAAACTGAAATTGTATCAAGTATCTTTTCCGACCACAACGCCATGAGACTAGATATCAATTACAGGAAAAGATCTGTAAAAAATACAAACACATGGAGGCTAAACAATACACTACTTAATAATGAAGTGATCACTGAAGAAATCAAAGAGGAAATAAAAAAATACCTAGAAACAAATGACAATGGAGACACAACGACCCAAAACCTATGGGATGCAGCAAAAGCAGTCCTAAGGGGGAAGTTTATAGCAATACAAGCCCACCTTAAGAAGCAGGAAACATCTCGAATAAACAACCTAACCTTGCACCTCAAGCAATTAGAGAAAGAAGAACAAAAAAACCCCAAAGCTAGCAGAAGGAAAGAAATCATAAAAATCAGATCAGAAATAAATGAAAAAGAAATGAAGGAAACAATAGCAAAGATCAATAAAACTAAAAGCTGGTTCTTTGAGAAGATAAACAAAATAGATAAACCACTAGCCAGACTCATCAAGAAAAAAAGGGAGAAGACTCAAATCAATAGAATTAGAAATGAAAAAGGAGAAGTAACAACTGACACTGCAGAAATAAAAAAAATCATGAGAGATTACTACAAGCAACTCTATGCCAATAAAATGGACAATCTGGAAGAAATGGACAAATTCTTAGAAATGCACAACCTGCCAAGACTGAATCAGGAAGAAATAGAAAATATGAACAGACCAATCACAAGCACTGAAATTGAAACTGTGATTAAAAACC
>NW_027077553.1:0-61339 GCF_963924675.1 Phocoena phocoena
CCTCCACTAAAGCACAGGTCTCTGTGTAACACTTCAGGCTTTCCGTAGATGCAAGGGACCCTAGGAGACCAAAGGCATTCCTTGGTCTAGGCAGTTTGGTGCACACAGAGCACCCTGTGAAGAACGCTTGAATCAAGTACGTACTAGGTCGCTTTTGACTTGGCTAGAAAGCACAGAGACTTCTGCGCCGTGTCATCCTGGAGCCGGTGCCTGACGGGACTAGCCTTGTTTTCGCACCTTGAAGAATCCTCTATTGCGCCTTGAAGCTCCCTGAGAAACGCTGCTGTTGCCGGGCCTCTTCTCACGGCAGGCATGGCTGTGAGAGGGAAACGACGGTTTCACACGGAACCGGGGTACTCCAAGCTTCTCGGTCAGAGCTCATCCTGTCCTGTTGTATAGCTAAGGGGAAACTCCAAGTGAGGCCTAGCTTCGAAGGAGCACCCTGATTTGCCACGCAGCAGGGTAGGAGTGCAGCAGCTTCCGTGAGGCCTTAGTTCTCTCTTCTGCTTCAGTTGAAGGGTTGGAAGCTTTCCAGGACTCCTAGACTCCTCCCGGCAGCACCCGTTTCCGTACAAGGACACTGAGTACCCCGAGGCTCTCCTGAGTTGAAGAGCAACATTCAGGCCCGGAGGCACTTTGGAATACTCGTGTGGGTGCCGAGTGAAGGGCAGCGGCTTGCACACTGCCTCGGGGGAGCTGGATTTCCTCAGCACGCCAACAGCCTCAGGAACACTGTGGTAGCCTGTGCGGCAGGCCATGGAAGCCTGCATCATTACTGTAGTCGGAGCTGCACTGAGCAAAACGTCTTGCTTACAGTCCCTTCGAGGACCTCATACCTGAATTCAACCTACCTCAAGGAGTAAGTCGGCTTGCCGTCCAAGGGCCTCTAGAGCACAGTTGCTAGGGTAACGCTGCAGGCCTTTGGAAGATGCACGTGAGCCTACGACACCTAAGGCATTCTTTCATTTAAGCAGTTCGCTACACGCAGAGCACCCTGCACAGAGAAGATGATTCTCGAAGGACCCAGCGAGCAGCCAGGTCTCTTTGGACTTGGTAGAAACCACAGATGCTTCCTTCTGCATGTAAACTTGGAAAAGGCAGCCCTCTGAGGCAAGTCTGGTCTTCCCGACTTGAAAGCTCCAGTCATGCGGCCTTGGAGCTTCCTGAACAACGCTTTGGTTGCTGGACTTGTACTCACTGCAGGCATGGCTCTGGAAGAAACTGAGTTTTCTCGAAAGGAAGAGGGTGCTTTCAGGCCCTGGGCGGGAGCATATCCTGTCCTGCTCTAGAGCGAAGAGGGGGCAATCCCAACGTGGGCCGTAGCCCCCTACCTAAGGCCCTGATTTGCCATCCAGAAGGGTGGTTTTGCGGCCTTTTCCTTGAGGCCTTAGTCACACTCCTGCCCTCGTGTAACGGTACTAATCCTGTCAGGACTCCTGGCCCCCTCGCGTCAGCACCCGTATCCTTACGAGAACTCTGAGTACCCTCAGGCTCCCCTGGGCCTGCTGGGCCACACTCAGACACGTAGGCCATTCAGGGCGCCCCTGGCTAGGCCGAGTGAAGCGTATCACACTGCACTCTCTCCTGGCGGGGGTGGGGGGGGAGCTAGATTTCTTCAGCTCACCAACGGATTCAGGAACACGGTTCTGGCAAGTCCAGCACGCCACGGAAGTCGGCCACATTGCCCTGGTCTGAGCTGTACTGAGAAAATCTCTCTGCTTTCTAGTCCCTCTAGGCACTCATACCTGAAGTCAGCGTGTGTCACGTGGAAAGGCGGCCTGCACTACAAATTCCGCCAAAGCACAGATTTCTGTGGAACACTTCAGGGCTTCTTTCGGTAGATGCACAGGACCCTACAAGACCTAGGGCACTCTGTGGTCCCGGCAGTTCGCTACACGCAGAACGTCCCGTGTAGCAAAGTTGAATCAGGGAAGAGCCAAGTATGTCGCTAGGTCTCCTTTGACTGGACAGAAACCACAGACACTTACGCTGCGTGTCTTCCTGGAGCCGCTGCCTGATGGGACTAGCCTTGTTTTCGCACCTTGAAAGGTCCCATTATGCGCCTTGCAGCTCCCTGGAAAACACTGCTGTTGTCGGGCGTCCTCTCACGGCAGGCATGGCTGCGAGAGGGAAAAGACGGTTTCACGAGCAACCGGGGTATTCCAGTTTCTCGGTCAGAGCTCATCCTGTCCTGTTCCATAGCTAACGGGAAACTCCAAGTGAGGCCTAGCTTCGAAGGCGGGCCCTGATATGCCGGGCAGCAGGGGAGGAGTGCAGCAGCTCCCAGGAGGCCTTAGCTCTCTCTTCTGCTTTAGTTGAACGGTAGTAAGCCTTTCGGGTCTCCTAGACTCCTCGCGGCAGCACCCGTTTCCGTACAAGGACACCGAGTACCCCCGGGCTCTCCTGAGTTGAAGAGCAACATTCAGACCCCTAGACACCTCGGAGTGCCCGTGTGCGTGCCGAGTGAAGGGCAGCAGCTTTCACGCTGCCTCGGGGGAGCTAGATTGCCTCAGCTCACCAACAGCCTCAGGAACATATTTGTAGCGGTTGCAGAAGGCCATGCAAGGGTGCCTCATTACCGTAGTCAGAGCTGTACTGAGAGGAGCACTTTGCTTGCAATTCCTTCCAGGACCTCATACCTGAAGTCAACCGACCTCAAGGAGAATGTCGGCTTGGGGGTGTCCAAGTGCAACCAGAGCACAGTTTCTGGTGTAAAGCTGCAGGCTTTGGGACGATTCGCAGGACCCAAGAAACCGAGCGCATTCTTTCGTTTAGGCAGTTCACCTCAGGAAGAATACCCTGCATAGAAAAGTTGATCGTGGAAGGACTCCGTGAGAAGCTAGGTCTCTTTGACTTGGTAGAAAGCACTGAAGAGTCTGCTCCATGTCAACCTGGAAGGGGCCGTTTGAGACAAACCTTGCTTTCCCGCCTTGAAAGCTGCCTTTATGCGGCCTCGAAGCTACCTGGAAAACACTGATGTGGCCCGGATTCTCATCCGGGCAGGCATGGCTCTGAGAAGAGAAAGAGTTTCCATGAAAGAAACGGGGTGCCTTCCCGTCCCTGTTTGGGAGCTCGTCCTCCCTGCCCTATAGTTACCTTAGAACTTCACTGAGCAGAAGCCTCAAGGGAAGGCCCTGAATTGCGTGCAGAATGGTAGGCGCGCAGCACTTTCCACGAGGCAGTAGTCGTTGCTCGTCCTTAGTGTAACGCTGGTAAGCTTCTCAGGATTCCTAGGCGCCTCCGCGTCAGCCCGTGTCTCTGGACAAGGACACTGCGTAGTCCACGGACCCCTGGGCCTCCCGAGCAACGTCCAGCCCAGGGAGCCCTTCGGAGCACCCCTGTGTGTCTGCCGAGTGATCGGCAGCCTTTGCACACTCCCTTGGGAGAGCTAGATTTCCTCATCTCTCCAGCAGTTTGCGGAAGACGGTTCTAGCCAGTGCAGCATGCCGTGGCCTTCCGCCTCATCGCCCTTGTCTGAGCCGCACTGAGAGCATCCCTCTGCTTTTCAGTATTCCTAGCACCTCATACCTGAAGTCACCCCACCGCAAGGAGTCATTCCACTAGTGCTCCCACTGCAACTAGGGCACCGTTCTTCGTGTAACACGGCCGGATTTTGGAAGATGTTCAGGCCCCAAGGCCGACCTAGGGCAGTCCTTCATTGAGGCGGTTCGCTACACACAGAACCCCCCTGCGTAGAATAGCTGATTCAGGGATGGGCCCAGTGGGTAGCTTGTGTCCCTTTGACTCGACGGAAACCACACGTACTTAGACGGCGTGTCAATCTGGAGAGGCGTCTAAAGCGGTGTCTAAAGTCTTGTTTTCCCATTTTGAATGCTTCACTCATGCGGCCTTGAAGCTACCCGAAGAATGTTTTGGTTGCCGGACGTATACTCACTGCAGACTTGGCTCTGGAAGAGAATGAGTTTTCTCGAAAGAAAGAGGGTGCTTCCAGGTCCTGGGTGGGAGCTCTTCCGGCCCTGCTCTAGCGCTAAGGGGAATCTCAACGTGGGCCTTTAGCCTCCACGTGAGTTCTTGATTTTGCATCCAGAAGCGTAGGCGTGTAGCAGTTTCCCTGAGGCCTCAGTCGCAGTTCTGGGTTAGTTTAACGGGAGTAAGTGTCTAGAGACTCGTGGCCCCGTCGCGTCAGCGTCCGTTTCGGGACAAGAACTCTGCGTACCCGCAGGCTCCCCTGCGCTTGCTGGGCCACACTCAGACCGGTAGGCCCTTCAGGGTGCCCCAGGGTAGGCCGCACTCCACCTTGGGGGAGCTAAATTTCCTCGGCTCACCAACGGCTTCAGGAACACGGTTCTCGCAAGTCCAGCATAGCATGCAAGTCGGCCTCGTTGCCCTAGTCTGGGCTACACTGGGAGAAACTCTCTGCTTACATGCCCTTCTAGGAACTCATACCTGAAGTCACCGTATCTCAGGGGGAAAGGCGGCTTGCCTTCCAACCTCCACTAAAGCACAGGTCTCTGTGTAACACTTCAGGCTTTCCGTAGATGCAAGGGACCCTAGGAGACCAAAGGCATTCCTTGGTCTAGGCAGTTTGGTGCACACAGAGCACCCTGTGAAGAACGCTTGAATCAAGTACGTACTAGGTCGCTTTTGACTTGGCTAGAAAGCACAGAGACTTCTGCGCCGTGTCATCCTGGAGCCGGTGCCTGACGGGACTAGCCTTGTTTTCGCACCTTGAAGAATCCTCTATTGCGCCTTGAAGCTCCCTGAGAAACGCTGCTGTTGCCGGGCCTCTTCTCACGGCAGGCATGGCTGTGAGAGGGAAACGACGGTTTCACACGGAACCGGGGTACTCCAAGCTTCTCGGTCAGAGCTCATCCTGTCCTGTTGTATAGCTAAGGGGAAACTCCAAGTGAGGCCTAGCTTCGAAGGAGCACCCTGATTTGCCACGCAGCAGGGTAGGAGTGCAGCAGCTTCCGTGAGGCCTTAGTTCTCTCTTCTGCTTCAGTTGAAGGGTTGGAAGCTTTCCAGGACTCCTAGACTCCTCCCGGCAGCACCCGTTTCCGTACAAGGACACTGAGTACCCCGAGGCTCTCCTGAGTTGAAGAGCAACATTCAGGCCCGGAGGCACTTTGGAATACTCGTGTGGGTGCCGAGTGAAGGGCAGCGGCTTGCACACTGCCTCGGGGGAGCTGGATTTCCTCAGCACGCCAACAGCCTCAGGAACCCTGTGGTAGCCTGTGCGGCAGGCCATGGAAGGCTGCATCATTACTGTAGTCGGAGCTGCACTGAGCAAAACGTCTTGCTTACAGTCCCTTCGAGGACCTCATACCTGAATTCAACCTACCTCAAGGAGTAAGTCGGCTTGCCGTCCAAGGGCCTCTAGAGCACAGTTGCTAGGGTAACGCTGCAGGCCTTTGGAAGATGCACGTGAGCCTACGACACCTAAGGCATTCTTTCATTTAAGCAGTTCGCTACACGCAGAGCACCCTGCACAGAGAAGATGATTCTCGAAGGACCCAGCGAGCAGCCAGGTCTCTTTGGACTTGGTAGAAACCACAGATGCTTCCTTCTGCATGTAAACTTGGAAAAGGCAGCCCTCTGAGGCAAGTCTGGTCTTCCCGACTTGAAAGCTCCAGTCATGCGGCCTTGGAGCTTCCTGAACAACGCTTTGGTTGCTGGACTTGTACTCACTGCAGGCATGGCTCTGGAAGAAACTGAGTTTTCTCGAAAGGAAGAGGGTGCTTTCAGGCCCTGGGCGGGAGCATATCCTGTCCTGCTCTAGAGCGAAGAGGGGGCAATCCCAACGTGGGCCGTAGCCCCCTACCTAAGGCCCTGATTTGCCATCCAGAAGGGTGGTTTTGCGGCCTTTTCCTTGAGGCCTTAGTCACACTCCTGCCCTCGTGTAACGGTACTAATCCTGTCAGGACTCCTGGCCCCCTCGCGTCAGCACCCGTATCCTTACGAGAACTCTGAGTACCCTCAGGCTCCCCTGGGCCTGCTGGGCCACACTCAGACACGTAGGCCATTCAGGGCGCCCCTGGCTAGGCCGAGTGAAGCGTATCACACTGCACTCTCTCCTGGCGGGGGTGGGGGGGGAGCTAGATTTCTTCAGCTCACCAACGGATTCAGGAACACGGTTCTGGCAAGTCCAGCACGCCACGGAAGTCGGCCACATTGCCCTGGTCTGAGCTGTACTGAGAAAATCTCTCTGCTTTCTAGTCCCTCTAGGCACTCATACCTGAAGTCAGCGTGTGTCACGTGGAAAGGCGGCCTGCACTACAAATTCCGCCAAAGCACAGATTTCTGTGGAACACTTCAGGGCTTCTTTCGGTAGATGCACAGGACCCTACAAGACCTAGGGCACTCCGTGGTCCCGGCAGTTCGCTACACGCAGAACGTCCCGTGTAGCAAAGTTGAATCAGGGAAGAGCCAAGTATGTCGCTAGGTCTCCTTTGACTGGACAGAAACCACAGACACTTACGCTGCGTGTCTTCCTGGAGCCGCTGCCTGATGGGACTAGCCTTGTTTTCGCACCTTGAAAGGTCCCATTATGCGCCTTGCAGCTCCCTGGAAAACACTGCTGTTGTCGGGCGTCCTCTCACGGCAGGCATGGCTGCGAGAGGGAAAAGACGGTTTCACGAGCAACCGGGGTATTCCAGTTTCTCGGTCAGAGCTCATCCTGTCCTGTTCCATAGCTAACGGGAAACTCCAAGTGAGGCCTAGCTTCGAAGGCGGGCCCTGATATGCCGGGCAGCAGGGGAGGAGTGCAGCAGCTCCCAGGAGGCCTTAGCTCTCTCTTCTGCTTTAGTTGAACGGTAGTAAGCCTTTCGGGTCTCCTAGACTCCTCGCGGCAGCACCCGTTTCCGTACAAGGACACCGAGTACCCCCGGGCTCTCCTGAGTTGAAGAGCAACATTCAGACCCCTAGACACCTCGGAGTGCCCGTGTGCGTGCCGAGTGAAGGGCAGCAGCTTTCACGCTGCCTCGGGGGAGCTAGATTGCCTCAGCTCACCAACAGCCTCAGGAACATATTTGTAGCGGTTGCAGAAGGCCATGCAAGGGTGCCTCATTACCGTAGTCAGAGCTGTACTGAGAGGAGCACTTTGCTTGCAATTCCTTCCAGGACCTCATACCTGAAGTCAACCGACCTCAAGGAGAATGTCGGCTTGGGGGTGTCCAAGTGCAACCAGAGCACAGTTTCTGGTGTAAAGCTGCAGGCTTTGGGACGATTCGCAGGACCCAAGAAACCGAGCGCATTCTTTCGTTTAGGCAGTTCACCTCAGGAAGAATACCCTGCATAGAAAAGTTGATCGTGGAAGGACTCCGTGAGAAGCTAGGTCTCTTTGACTTGGTAGAAAGCACTGAAGAGTCTGCTCCATGTCAACCTGGAAGGGGCCGTTTGAGACAAACCTTGCTTTCCCGCCTTGAAAGCTGCCTTTATGCGGCCTCGAAGCTACCTGGAAAACACTGATGTGGCCCGGATTCTCATCCGGGCAGGCATGGCTCTGAGAAGAGAAAGAGTTTCCATGAAAGAAACGGGGTGCCTTCCCGTCCCTGTTTGGGAGCTCGTCCTCCCTGCCCTATAGTTACCTTAGAACTTCACTGAGCAGAAGCCTCAAGGGAAGGCCCTGAATTGCGTGCAGAATGGTAGGCGCGCAGCACTTTCCACGAGGCAGTAGTCGTTGCTCGTCCTTAGTGTAACGCTGGTAAGCTTCTCAGGATTCCTAGGCGCCTCCGCGTCAGCCCGTGTCTCTGGACAAGGACACTGCGTAGTCCACGGACCCCTGGGCCTCCCGAGCAACGTCCAGCCCAGGGAGCCCTTCGGAGCACCCCTGTGTGTCTGCCGAGTGATCGGCAGCCTTTGCACACTCCCTTGGGAGAGCTAGATTTCCTCATCTCTCCAGCAGTTTGCGGAAGACGGTTCTAGCCAGTGCAGCATGCCGTGGCCTTCCGCCTCATCGCCCTTGTCTGAGCCGCACTGAGAGCATCCCTCTGCTTTTCAGTATTCCTAGCACCTCATACCTGAAGTCACCCCACCGCAAGGAGTCATTCCACTAGTGCTCCCACTGCAACTAGGGCACCGTTCTTCGTGTAACACGGCCGGATTTTGGAAGATGTTCAGGCCCCAAGGCCGACCTAGGGCAGTCCTTCATTGAGGCGGTTCGCTACACACAGAACCCCCCTGCGTAGAATAGCTGATTCAGGGATGGGCCCAGTGGGTAGCTTGTGTCCCTTTGACTCGACGGAAACCACACGTACTTAGACGGCGTGTCAATCTGGAGAGGCGTCTAAAGCGGTGTCTAAAGTCTTGTTTTCCCATTTTGAATGCTTCACTCATGCGGCCTTGAAGCTACCCGAAGAATGTTTTGGTTGCCGGACGTATACTCACTGCAGACTTGGCTCTGGAAGAGAATGAGTTTTCTCGAAAGAAAGAGGGTGCTTCCAGGTCCTGGGTGGGAGCTCTTCCGGCCCTGCTCTAGCGCTAAGGGGAATCTCAACGTGGGCCTTTAGCCTCCACGTGAGTTCTTGATTTTGCATCCAGAAGCGTAGGCGTGTAGCAGTTTCCCTGAGGCCTCAGTCGCAGTTCTGGGTTAGTTTAACGGGAGTAAGTGTCTAGAGACTCGTGGCCCCGTCGCGTCAGCGTCCGTTTCGGGACAAGAACTCTGCGTACCCGCAGGCTCCCCTGCGCTTGCTGGGCCACACTCAGACCGGTAGGCCCTTCAGGGTGCCCCAGGGTAGGCCGCACTCCACCTTGGGGGAGCTAAATTTCCTCGGCTCACCAACGGCTTCAGGAACACGGTTCTCGCAAGTCCAGCATAGCATGCAAGTCGGCCTCGTTGCCCTAGTCTGGGCTACACTGGGAGAAACTCTCTGCTTACATGCCCTTCTAGGAACTCATACCTGAAGTCACCGTATCTCAGGGGGAAAGGCGGCTTGCCTTCCAACCTCCACTAAAGCACAGGTCTCTGTGTAACACTTCAGGCTTTCCGTAGATGCAAGGGACCCTAGGAGACCAAAGGCATTCCTTGGTCTAGGCAGTTTGGTGCACACAGAGCACCCTGTGAAGAACGCTTGAATCAAGTACGTACTAGGTCGCTTTTGACTTGGCTAGAAAGCACAGAGACTTCTGCGCCGTGTCATCCTGGAGCCGGTGCCTGACGGGACTAGCCTTGTTTTCGCACCTTGAAGAATCCTCTATTGCGCCTTGAAGCTCCCTGAGAAACGCTGCTGTTGCCGGGCCTCTTCTCACGGCAGGCATGGCTGTGAGAGGGAAACGACGGTTTCACACGGAACCGGGGTACTCCAAGCTTCTCGGTCAGAGCTCATCCTGTCCTGTTGTATAGCTAAGGGGAAACTCCAAGTGAGGCCTAGCTTCGAAGGAGCACCCTGATTTGCCACGCAGCAGGGTAGGAGTGCAGCAGCTTCCGTGAGGCCTTAGTTCTCTCTTCTGCTTCAGTTGAAGGGTTGGAAGCTTTCCAGGACTCCTAGACTCCTCCCGGCAGCACCCGTTTCCGTACAAGGACACTGAGTACCCCGAGGCTCTCCTGAGTTGAAGAGCAACATTCAGGCCCGGAGGCACTTTGGAATACTCGTGTGGGTGCCGAGTGAAGGGCAGCGGCTTGCACACTGCCTCGGGGGAGCTGGATTTCCTCAGCACGCCAACAGCCTCAGGAACCCTGTGGTAGCCTGTGCGGCAGGCCATGGAAGGCTGCATCATTACTGTAGTCGGAGCTGCACTGAGCAAAACGTCTTGCTTACAGTCCCTTCGAGGACCTCATACCTGAATTCAACCTACCTCAAGGAGTAAGTCGGCTTGCCGTCCAAGGGCCTCTAGAGCACAGTTGCTAGGGTAACGCTGCAGGCCTTTGGAAGATGCACGTGAGCCTACGACACCTAAGGCATTCTTTCATTTAAGCAGTTCGCTACACGCAGAGCACCCTGCACAGAGAAGATGATTCTCGAAGGACCCAGCGAGCAGCCAGGTCTCTTTGGACTTGGTAGAAACCACAGATGCTTCCTTCTGCATGTAAACTTGGAAAAGGCAGCCCTCTGAGGCAAGTCTGGTCTTCCCGACTTGAAAGCTCCAGTCATGCGGCCTTGGAGCTTCCTGAACAACGCTTTGGTTGCTGGACTTGTACTCACTGCAGGCATGGCTCTGGAAGAAACTGAGTTTTCTCGAAAGGAAGAGGGTGCTTTCAGGCCCTGGGCGGGAGCATATCCTGTCCTGCTCTAGAGCGAAGAGGGGGCAATCCCAACGTGGGCCGTAGCCCCCTACCTAAGGCCCTGATTTGCCATCCAGAAGGGTGGTTTTGCGGCCTTTTCCTTGAGGCCTTAGTCACACTCCTGCCCTCGTGTAACGGTACTAATCCTGTCAGGACTCCTGGCCCCCTCGCGTCAGCACCCGTATCCTTACGAGAACTCTGAGTACCCTCAGGCTCCCCTGGGCCTGCTGGGCCACACTCAGACACGTAGGCCATTCAGGGCGCCCCTGGCTAGGCCGAGTGAAGCGTATCACACTGCACTCTCTCCTGGCGGGGGTGGGGGGGGAGCTAGATTTCTTCAGCTCACCAACGGATTCAGGAACACGGTTCTGGCAAGTCCAGCACGCCACGGAAGTCGGCCACATTGCCCTGGTCTGAGCTGTACTGAGAAAATCTCTCTGCTTTCTAGTCCCTCTAGGCACTCATACCTGAAGTCAGCGTGTGTCACGTGGAAAGGCGGCCTGCACTACAAATTCCGCCAAAGCACAGATTTCTGTGGAACACTTCAGGGCTTCTTTCGGTAGATGCACAGGACCCTACAAGACCTAGGGCACTCTGTGGTCCCGGCAGTTCGCTACACGCAGAACGTCCCGTGTAGCAAAGTTGAATCAGGGAAGAGCCAAGTATGTCGCTAGGTCTCCTTTGACTGGACAGAAACCACAGACACTTACGCTGCGTGTCTTCCTGGAGCCGCTGCCTGATGGGACTAGCCTTGTTTTCGCACCTTGAAAGGTCCCATTATGCGCCTTGCAGCTCCCTGGAAAACACTGCTGTTGTCGGGCGTCCTCTCACGGCAGGCATGGCTGCGAGAGGGAAAAGACGGTTTCACGAGCAACCGGGGTATTCCAGTTTCTCGGTCAGAGCTCATCCTGTCCTGTTCCATAGCTAACGGGAAACTCCAAGTGAGGCCTAGCTTCGAAGGCGGGCCCTGATATGCCGGGCAGCAGGGGAGGAGTGCAGCAGCTCCCAGGAGGCCTTAGCTCTCTCTTCTGCTTTAGTTGAACGGTAGTAAGCCTTTCGGGTCTCCTAGACTCCTCGCGGCAGCACCCGTTTCCGTACAAGGACACCGAGTACCCCCGGGCTCTCCTGAGTTGAAGAGCAACATTCAGACCCCTAGACACCTCGGAGTGCCCGTGTGCGTGCCGAGTGAAGGGCAGCAGCTTTCACGCTGCCTCGGGGGAGCTAGATTGCCTCAGCTCACCAACAGCCTCAGGAACATATTTGTAGCGGTTGCAGAAGGCCATGCAAGGGTGCCTCATTACCGTAGTCAGAGCTGTACTGAGAGGAGCACTTTGCTTGCAATTCCTTCCAGGACCTCATACCTGAAGTCAACCGACCTCAAGGAGAATGTCGGCTTGGGGGTGTCCAAGTGCAACCAGAGCACAGTTTCTGGTGTAAAGCTGCAGGCTTTGGGACGATTCGCAGGACCCAAGAAACCGAGCGCATTCTTTCGTTTAGGCAGTTCACCTCAGGAAGAATACCCTGCATAGAAAAGTTGATCGTGGAAGGACTCCGTGAGAAGCTAGGTCTCTTTGACTTGGTAGAAAGCACTGAAGAGTCTGCTCCATGTCAACCTGGAAGGGGCCGTTTGAGACAAACCTTGCTTTCCCGCCTTGAAAGCTGCCTTTATGCGGCCTCGAAGCTACCTGGAAAACACTGATGTGGCCCGGATTCTCATCCGGGCAGGCATGGCTCTGAGAAGAGAAAGAGTTTCCATGAAAGAAACGGGGTGCCTTCCCGTCCCTGTTTGGGAGCTCGTCCTCCCTGCCCTATAGTTACCTTAGAACTTCACTGAGCAGAAGCCTCAAGGGAAGGCCCTGAATTGCGTGCAGAATGGTAGGCGCGCAGCACTTTCCACGAGGCAGTAGTCGTTGCTCGTCCTTAGTGTAACGCTGGTAAGCTTCTCAGGATTCCTAGGCGCCTCCGCGTCAGCCCGTGTCTCTGGACAAGGACACTGCGTAGTCCACGGACCCCTGGGCCTCCCGAGCAACGTCCAGCCCAGGGAGCCCTTCGGAGCACCCCTGTGTGTCTGCCGAGTGATCGGCAGCCTTTGCACACTCCCTTGGGAGAGCTAGATTTCCTCATCTCTCCAGCAGTTTGCGGAAGACGGTTCTAGCCAGTGCAGCATGCCGTGGCCTTCCGCCTCATCGCCCTTGTCTGAGCCGCACTGAGAGCATCCCTCTGCTTTTCAGTATTCCTAGCACCTCATACCTGAAGTCACCCCACCGCAAGGAGTCATTCCACTAGTGCTCCCACTGCAACTAGGGCACCGTTCTTCGTGTAACACGGCCGGATTTTGGAAGATGTTCAGGCCCCAAGGCCGACCTAGGGCAGTCCTTCATTGAGGCGGTTCGCTACACACAGAACCCCCCTGCGTAGAATAGCTGATTCAGGGATGGGCCCAGTGGGTAGCTTGTGTCCCTTTGACTCGACGGAAACCACACGTACTTAGACGGCGTGTCAATCTGGAGAGGCGTCTAAAGCGGTGTCTAAAGTCTTGTTTTCCCATTTTGAATGCTTCACTCATGCGGCCTTGAAGCTACCCGAAGAATGTTTTGGTTGCCGGACGTATACTCACTGCAGACTTGGCTCTGGAAGAGAATGAGTTTTCTCGAAAGAAAGAGGGTGCTTCCAGGTCCTGGGTGGGAGCTCTTCCGGCCCTGCTCTAGCGCTAAGGGGAATCTCAACGTGGGCCTTTAGCCTCCACGTGAGTTCTTGATTTTGCATCCAGAAGCGTAGGCGTGTAGCAGTTTCCCTGAGGCCTCAGTCGCAGTTCTGGGTTAGTTTAACGGGAGTAAGTGTCTAGAGACTCGTGGCCCCGTCGCGTCAGCGTCCGTTTCGGGACAAGAACTCTGCGTACCCGCAGGCTCCCCTGCGCTTGCTGGGCCACACTCAGACCGGTAGGCCCTTCAGGGTGCCCCAGGGTAGGCCGCACTCCACCTTGGGGGAGCTAAATTTCCTCGGCTCACCAACGGCTTCAGGAACACGGTTCTCGCAAGTCCAGCATAGCATGCAAGTCGGCCTCGTTGCCCTAGTCTGGGCTACACTGGGAGAAACTCTCTGCTTACATGCCCTTCTAGGAACTCATACCTGAAGTCACCGTATCTCAGGGGGAAAGGCGGCTTGCCTTCCAACCTCCACTAAAGCACAGGTCTCTGTGTAACACTTCAGGCTTTCCGTAGATGCAAGGGACCCTAGGAGACCAAAGGCATTCCTTGGTCTAGGCAGTTTGGTGCACACAGAGCACCCTGTGAAGAACGCTTGAATCAAGTACGTACTAGGTCGCTTTTGACTTGGCTAGAAAGCACAGAGACTTCTGCGCCGTGTCATCCTGGAGCCGGTGCCTGACGGGACTAGCCTTGTTTTCGCACCTTGAAGAATCCTCTATTGCGCCTTGAAGCTCCCTGAGAAACGCTGCTGTTGCCGGGCCTCTTCTCACGGCAGGCATGGCTGTGAGAGGGAAACGACGGTTTCACACGGAACCGGGGTACTCCAAGCTTCTCGGTCAGAGCTCATCCTGTCCTGTTGTATAGCTAAGGGGAAACTCCAAGTGAGGCCTAGCTTCGAAGGAGCACCCTGATTTGCCACGCAGCAGGGTAGGAGTGCAGCAGCTTCCGTGAGGCCTTAGTTCTCTCTTCTGCTTCAGTTGAAGGGTTGGAAGCTTTCCAGGACTCCTAGACTCCTCCCGGCAGCACCCGTTTCCGTACAAGGACACTGAGTACCCCGAGGCTCTCCTGAGTTGAAGAGCAACATTCAGGCCCGGAGGCACTTTGGAATACTCGTGTGGGTGCCGAGTGAAGGGCAGCGGCTTGCACACTGCCTCGGGGGAGCTGGATTTCCTCAGCACGCCAACAGCCTCAGGAACCCTGTGGTAGCCTGTGCGGCAGGCCATGGAAGGCTGCATCATTACTGTAGTCGGAGCTGCACTGAGCAAAACGTCTTGCTTACAGTCCCTTCGAGGACCTCATACCTGAATTCAACCTACCTCAAGGAGTAAGTCGGCTTGCCGTCCAAGGGCCTCTAGAGCACAGTTGCTAGGGTAACGCTGCAGGCCTTTGGAAGATGCACGTGAGCCTACGACACCTAAGGCATTCTTTCATTTAAGCAGTTCGCTACACGCAGAGCACCCTGCACAGAGAAGATGATTCTCGAAGGACCCAGCGAGCAGCCAGGTCTCTTTGGACTTGGTAGAAACCACAGATGCTTCCTTCTGCATGTAAACTTGGAAAAGGCAGCCCTCTGAGGCAAGTCTGGTCTTCCCGACTTGAAAGCTCCAGTCATGCGGCCTTGGAGCTTCCTGAACAACGCTTTGGTTGCTGGACTTGTACTCACTGCAGGCATGGCTCTGGAAGAAACTGAGTTTTCTCGAAAGGAAGAGGGTGCTTTCAGGCCCTGGGCGGGAGCATATCCTGTCCTGCTCTAGAGCGAAGAGGGGGCAATCCCAACGTGGGCCGTAGCCCCCTACCTAAGGCCCTGATTTGCCATCCAGAAGGGTGGTTTTGCGGCCTTTTCCTTGAGGCCTTAGTCACACTCCTGCCCTCGTGTAACGGTACTAATCCTGTCAGGACTCCTGGCCCCCTCGCGTCAGCACCCGTATCCTTACGAGAACTCTGAGTACCCTCAGGCTCCCCTGGGCCTGCTGGGCCACACTCAGACACGTAGGCCATTCAGGGCGCCCCTGGCTAGGCCGAGTGAAGCGTATCACACTGCACTCTCTCCTGGCGGGGGTGGGGGGGGAGCTAGATTTCTTCAGCTCACCAACGGATTCAGGAACACGGTTCTGGCAAGTCCAGCACGCCACGGAAGTCGGCCACATTGCCCTGGTCTGAGCTGTACTGAGAAAATCTCTCTGCTTTCTAGTCCCTCTAGGCACTCATACCTGAAGTCAGCGTGTGTCACGTGGAAAGGCGGCCTGCACTACAAATTCCGCCAAAGCACAGATTTCTGTGGAACACTTCAGGGCTTCTTTCGGTAGATGCACAGGACCCTACAAGACCTAGGGCACTCTGTGGTCCCGGCAGTTCGCTACACGCAGAACGTCCCGTGTAGCAAAGTTGAATCAGGGAAGAGCCAAGTATGTCGCTAGGTCTCCTTTGACTGGACAGAAACCACAGACACTTACGCTGCGTGTCTTCCTGGAGCCGCTGCCTGATGGGACTAGCCTTGTTTTCGCACCTTGAAAGGTCCCATTATGCGCCTTGCAGCTCCCTGGAAAACACTGCTGTTGTCGGGCGTCCTCTCACGGCAGGCATGGCTGCGAGAGGGAAAAGACGGTTTCACGAGCAACCGGGGTATTCCAGTTTCTCGGTCAGAGCTCATCCTGTCCTGTTCCATAGCTAACGGGAAACTCCAAGTGAGGCCTAGCTTCGAAGGCGGGCCCTGATATGCCGGGCAGCAGGGGAGGAGTGCAGCAGCTCCCAGGAGGCCTTAGCTCTCTCTTCTGCTTTAGTTGAACGGTAGTAAGCCTTTCGGGTCTCCTAGACTCCTCGCGGCAGCACCCGTTTCCGTACAAGGACACCGAGTACCCCCGGGCTCTCCTGAGTTGAAGAGCAACATTCAGACCCCTAGACACCTCGGAGTGCCCGTGTGCGTGCCGAGTGAAGGGCAGCAGCTTTCACGCTGCCTCGGGGGAGCTAGATTGCCTCAGCTCACCAACAGCCTCAGGAACATATTTGTAGCGGTTGCAGAAGGCCATGCAAGGGTGCCTCATTACCGTAGTCAGAGCTGTACTGAGAGGAGCACTTTGCTTGCAATTCCTTCCAGGACCTCATACCTGAAGTCAACCGACCTCAAGGAGAATGTCGGCTTGGGGGTGTCCAAGTGCAACCAGAGCACAGTTTCTGGTGTAAAGCTGCAGGCTTTGGGACGATTCGCAGGACCCAAGAAACCGAGCGCATTCTTTCGTTTAGGCAGTTCACCTCAGGAAGAATACCCTGCATAGAAAAGTTGATCGTGGAAGGACTCCGTGAGAAGCTAGGTCTCTTTGACTTGGTAGAAAGCACTGAAGAGTCTGCTCCATGTCAACCTGGAAGGGGCCGTTTGAGACAAACCTTGCTTTCCCGCCTTGAAAGCTGCCTTTATGCGGCCTCGAAGCTACCTGGAAAACACTGATGTGGCCCGGATTCTCATCCGGGCAGGCATGGCTCTGAGAAGAGAAAGAGTTTCCATGAAAGAAACGGGGTGCCTTCCCGTCCCTGTTTGGGAGCTCGTCCTCCCTGCCCTATAGTTACCTTAGAACTTCACTGAGCAGAAGCCTCAAGGGAAGGCCCTGAATTGCGTGCAGAATGGTAGGCGCGCAGCACTTTCCACGAGGCAGTAGTCGTTGCTCGTCCTTAGTGTAACGCTGGTAAGCTTCTCAGGATTCCTAGGCGCCTCCGCGTCAGCCCGTGTCTCTGGACAAGGACACTGCGTAGTCCACGGACCCCTGGGCCTCCCGAGCAACGTCCAGCCCAGGGAGCCCTTCGGAGCACCCCTGTGTGTCTGCCGAGTGATCGGCAGCCTTTGCACACTCCCTTGGGAGAGCTAGATTTCCTCATCTCTCCAGCAGTTTGCGGAAGACGGTTCTAGCCAGTGCAGCATGCCGTGGCCTTCCGCCTCATCGCCCTTGTCTGAGCCGCACTGAGAGCATCCCTCTGCTTTTCAGTATTCCTAGCACCTCATACCTGAAGTCACCCCACCGCAAGGAGTCATTCCACTAGTGCTCCCACTGCAACTAGGGCACCGTTCTTCGTGTAACACGGCCGGATTTTGGAAGATGTTCAGGCCCCAAGGCCGACCTAGGGCAGTCCTTCATTGAGGCGGTTCGCTACACACAGAACCCCCCTGCGTAGAATAGCTGATTCAGGGATGGGCCCAGTGGGTAGCTTGTGTCCCTTTGACTCGACGGAAACCACACGTACTTAGACGGCGTGTCAATCTGGAGAGGCGTCTAAAGCGGTGTCTAAAGTCTTGTTTTCCCATTTTGAATGCTTCACTCATGCGGCCTTGAAGCTACCCGAAGAATGTTTTGGTTGCCGGACGTATACTCACTGCAGACTTGGCTCTGGAAGAGAATGAGTTTTCTCGAAAGAAAGAGGGTGCTTCCAGGTCCTGGGTGGGAGCTCTTCCGGCCCTGCTCTAGCGCTAAGGGGAATCTCAACGTGGGCCTTTAGCCTCCACGTGAGTTCTTGATTTTGCATCCAGAAGCGTAGGCGTGTAGCAGTTTCCCTGAGGCCTCAGTCGCAGTTCTGGGTTAGTTTAACGGGAGTAAGTGTCTAGAGACTCGTGGCCCCGTCGCGTCAGCGTCCGTTTCGGGACAAGAACTCTGCGTACCCGCAGGCTCCCCTGCGCTTGCTGGGCCACACTCAGACCGGTAGGCCCTTCAGGGTGCCCCAGGGTAGGCCGCACTCCACCTTGGGGGAGCTAAATTTCCTCGGCTCACCAACGGCTTCAGGAACACGGTTCTCGCAAGTCCAGCATAGCATGCAAGTCGGCCTCGTTGCCCTAGTCTGGGCTACACTGGGAGAAACTCTCTGCTTACATGCCCTTCTAGGAACTCATACCTGAAGTCACCGTATCTCAGGGGGAAAGGCGGCTTGCCTTCCAACCTCCACTAAAGCACAGGTCTCTGTGTAACACTTCAGGCTTTCCGTAGATGCAAGGGACCCTAGGAGACCAAAGGCATTCCTTGGTCTAGGCAGTTTGGTGCACACAGAGCACCCTGTGAAGAACGCTTGAATCAAGTACGTACTAGGTCGCTTTTGACTTGGCTAGAAAGCACAGAGACTTCTGCGCCGTGTCATCCTGGAGCCGGTGCCTGATGGGACTAGCCTTGTTTTCGCACCTTGAAGAATCCTCTATTGCGCCTTGAAGCTCCCTGAGAAACGCTGCTGTTGCCGGGCCTCTTCTCACGGCAGGCATGGCTGTGAGAGGGAAACGACGGTTTCACACGGAACCGGGGTACTCCAAGCTTCTCGGTCAGAGCTCATCCTGTCCTGTTGTATAGCTAAGGGGAAACTCCAAGTGAGGCCTAGCTTCGAAGGAGCACCCTGATTTGCCACGCAGCAGGGTAGGAGTGCAGCAGCTTCCGTGAGGCCTTAGTTCTCTCTTCTGCTTCAGTTGAAGGGTTGGAAGCTTTCCAGGACTCCTAGACTCCTCCCGGCAGCACCCGTTTCCGTACAAGGACACTGAGTACCCCGAGGCTCTCCTGAGTTGAAGAGCAACATTCAGGCCCGGAGGCACTTTGGAATACTCGTGTGGGTGCCGAGTGAAGGGCAGCGGCTTGCACACTGCCTCGGGGGAGCTGGATTTCCTCAGCACGCCAACAGCCTCAGGAACACTGTGGTAGCCTGTGCGGCAGGCCATGGAAGCCTGCATCATTACTGTAGTCGGAGCTGCACTGAGCAAAACGTCTTGCTTACAGTCCCTTCGAGGACCTCATACCTGAATTCAACCTACCTCAAGGAGTAAGTCGGCTTGCCGTCCAAGGGCCTCTAGAGCACAGTTGCTAGGGTAACGCTGCAGGCCTTTGGAAGATGCACGTGAGCCTACGACACCTAAGGCATTCTTTCATTTAAGCAGTTCGCTACACGCAGAGCACCCTGCACAGAGAAGATGATTCTCGAAGGACCCAGCGAGCAGCCAGGTCTCTTTGGACTTGGTAGAAACCACAGATGCTTCCTTCTGCATGTAAACTTGGAAAAGGCAGCCCTCTGAGGCAAGTCTGGTCTTCCCGACTTGAAAGCTCCAGTCATGCGGCCTTGGAGCTTCCTGAACAACGCTTTGGTTGCTGGACTTGTACTCACTGCAGGCATGGCTCTGGAAGAAACTGAGTTTTCTCGAAAGGAAGAGGGTGCTTTCAGGCCCTGGGCGGGAGCATATCCTGTCCTGCTCTAGAGCGAAGAGGGGGCAATCCCAACGTGGGCCGTAGCCCCCTACCTAAGGCCCTGATTTGCCATCCAGAAGGGTGGTTTTGCGGCCTTTTCCTTGAGGCCTTAGTCACACTCCTGCCCTCGTGTAACGGTACTAATCCTGTCAGGACTCCTGGCCCCCTCGCGTCAGCACCCGTATCCTTACGAGAACTCTGAGTACCCTCAGGCTCCCCTGGGCCTGCTGGGCCACACTCAGACACGTAGGCCATTCAGGGCGCCCCTGGCTAGGCCGAGTGAAGCGTATCACACTGCACTCTCTCCTGGCGGGGGTGGGGGGGGGAGCTAGATTTCTTCAGCTCACCAACGGATTCAGGAACACGGTTCTGGCAAGTCCAGCACGCCACGGAAGTCGGCCACATTGCCCTGGTCTGAGCTGTACTGAGAAAATCTCTCTGCTTTCTAGTCCCTCTAGGCACTCATACCTGAAGTCAGCGTGTGTCACGTGGAAAGGCGGCCTGCACTACAAATTCCGCCAAAGCACAGATTTCTGTGGAACACTTCAGGGCTTCTTTCGGTAGATGCACAGGACCCTACAAGACCTAGGGCACTCTGTGGTCCCGGCAGTTCGCTACACGCAGAACGTCCCGTGTAGCAAAGTTGAATCAGGGAAGAGCCAAGTATGTCGCTAGGTCTCCTTTGACTGGACAGAAACCACAGACACTTACGCTGCGTGTCTTCCTGGAGCCGCTGCCTGATGGGACTAGCCTTGTTTTCGCACCTTGAAAGGTCCCATTATGCGCCTTGCAGCTCCCTGGAAAACACTGCTGTTGTCGGGCGTCCTCTCACGGCAGGCATGGCTGCGAGAGGGAAAAGACGGTTTCACGAGCAACCGGGGTATTCCAGTTTCTCGGTCAGAGCTCATCCTGTCCTGTTCCATAGCTAACGGGAAACTCCAAGTGAGGCCTAGCTTCGAAGGCGGGCCCTGATATGCCGGGCAGCAGGGGAGGAGTGCAGCAGCTCCCAGGAGGCCTTAGCTCTCTCTTCTGCTTTAGTTGAACGGTAGTAAGCCTTTCGGGTCTCCTAGACTCCTCGCGGCAGCACCCGTTTCCGTACAAGGACACCGAGTACCCCCGGGCTCTCCTGAGTTGAAGAGCAACATTCAGACCCCTAGACACCTCGGAGTGCCCGTGTGCGTGCCGAGTGAAGGGCAGCAGCTTTCACGCTGCCTCGGGGGAGCTAGATTGCCTCAGCTCACCAACAGCCTCAGGAACATATTTGTAGCGGTTGCAGAAGGCCATGCAAGGGTGCCTCATTACCGTAGTCAGAGCTGTACTGAGAGGAGCACTTTGCTTGCAATTCCTTCCAGGACCTCATACCTGAAGTCAACCGACCTCAAGGAGAATGTCGGCTTGGGGGTGTCCAAGTGCAACCAGAGCACAGTTTCTGGTGTAAAGCTGCAGGCTTTGGGACGATTCGCAGGACCCAAGAAACCGAGCGCATTCTTTCGTTTAGGCAGTTCACCTCAGGAAGAATACCCTGCATAGAAAAGTTGATCGTGGAAGGACTCCGTGAGAAGCTAGGTCTCTTTGACTTGGTAGAAAGCACTGAAGAGTCTGCTCCATGTCAACCTGGAAGGGGCCGTTTGAGACAAACCTTGCTTTCCCGCCTTGAAAGCTGCCTTTATGCGGCCTCGAAGCTACCTGGAAAACACTGATGTGGCCCGGATTCTCATCCGGGCAGGCATGGCTCTGAGAAGAGAAAGAGTTTCCATGAAAGAAACGGGGTGCCTTCCCGTCCCTGTTTGGGAGCTCGTCCTCCCTGCCCTATAGTTACCTTAGAACTTCACTGAGCAGAAGCCTCAAGGGAAGGCCCTGAATTGCGTGCAGAATGGTAGGCGCGCAGCACTTTCCACGAGGCAGTAGTCGTTGCTCGTCCTTAGTGTAACGCTGGTAAGCTTCTCAGGATTCCTAGGCGCCTCCGCGTCAGCCCGTGTCTCTGGACAAGGACACTGCGTAGTCCACGGACCCCTGGGCCTCCCGAGCAACGTCCAGCCCAGGGAGCCCTTCGGAGCACCCCTGTGTGTCTGCCGAGTGATCGGCAGCCTTTGCACACTCCCTTGGGAGAGCTAGATTTCCTCATCTCTCCAGCAGTTTGCGGAAGACGGTTCTAGCCAGTGCAGCATGCCGTGGCCTTCCGCCTCATCGCCCTTGTCTGAGCCGCACTGAGAGCATCCCTCTGCTTTTCAGTATTCCTAGCACCTCATACCTGAAGTCACCCCACCGCAAGGAGTCATTCCACTAGTGCTCCCACTGCAACTAGGGCACCGTTCTTCGTGTAACACGGCCGGATTTTGGAAGATGTTCAGGCCCCAAGGCCGACCTAGGGCAGTCCTTCATTGAGGCGGTTCGCTACACACAGAACCCCCCTGCGTAGAATAGCTGATTCAGGGATGGGCCCAGTGGGTAGCTTGTGTCCCTTTGACTCGACGGAAACCACACGTACTTAGACGGCGTGTCAATCTGGAGAGGCGTCTAAAGCGGTGTCTAAAGTCTTGTTTTCCCATTTTGAATGCTTCACTCATGCGGCCTTGAAGCTACCCGAAGAATGTTTTGGTTGCCGGACGTATACTCACTGCAGACTTGGCTCTGGAAGAGAATGAGTTTTCTCGAAAGAAAGAGGGTGCTTCCAGGTCCTGGGTGGGAGCTCTTCCGGCCCTGCTCTAGCGCTAAGGGGAATCTCAACGTGGGCCTTTAGCCTCCACGTGAGTTCTTGATTTTGCATCCAGAAGCGTAGGCGTGTAGCAGTTTCCCTGAGGCCTCAGTCGCAGTTCTGGGTTAGTTTAACGGGAGTAAGTGTCTAGAGACTCGTGGCCCCGTCGCGTCAGCGTCCGTTTCGGGACAAGAACTCTGCGTACCCGCAGGCTCCCCTGCGCTTGCTGGGCCACACTCAGACCGGTAGGCCCTTCAGGGTGCCCCAGGGTAGGCCGCACTCCACCTTGGGGGAGCTAAATTTCCTCGGCTCACCAACGGCTTCAGGAACACGGTTCTCGCAAGTCCAGCATAGCATGCAAGTCGGCCTCGTTGCCCTAGTCTGGGCTACACTGGGAGAAACTCTCTGCTTACATGCCCTTCTAGGAACTCATACCTGAAGTCACCGTATCTCAGGGGGAAAGGCGGCTTGCCTTCCAACCTCCACTAAAGCACAGGTCTCTGTGTAACACTTCAGGCTTTCCGTAGATGCAAGGGACCCTAGGAGACCAAAGGCATTCCTTGGTCTAGGCAGTTTGGTGCACACAGAGCACCCTGTGAAGAACGCTTGAATCAAGTACGTACTAGGTCGCTTTTGACTTGGCTAGAAAGCACAGAGACTTCTGCGCCGTGTCATCCTGGAGCCGGTGCCTGACGGGACTAGCCTTGTTTTCGCACCTTGAAGAATCCTCTATTGCGCCTTGAAGCTCCCTGAGAAACGCTGCTGTTGCCGGGCCTCTTCTCACGGCAGGCATGGCTGTGAGAGGGAAACGACGGTTTCACACGGAACCGGGGTACTCCAAGCTTCTCGGTCAGAGCTCATCCTGTCCTGTTGTATAGCTAAGGGGAAACTCCAAGTGAGGCCTAGCTTCGAAGGAGCACCCTGATTTGCCACGCAGCAGGGTAGGAGTGCAGCAGCTTCCGTGAGGCCTTAGTTCTCTCTTCTGCTTCAGTTGAAGGGTTGGAAGCTTTCCAGGACTCCTAGACTCCTCCCGGCAGCACCCGTTTCCGTACAAGGACACTGAGTACCCCGAGGCTCTCCTGAGTTGAAGAGCAACATTCAGGCCCGGAGGCACTTTGGAATACTCGTGTGGGTGCCGAGTGAAGGGCAGCGGCTTGCACACTGCCTCGGGGGAGCTGGATTTCCTCAGCACGCCAACAGCCTCAGGAACACTGTGGTAGCCTGTGCGGCAGGCCATGGAAGCCTGCATCATTACTGTAGTCGGAGCTGCACTGAGCAAAACGTCTTGCTTACAGTCCCTTCGAGGACCTCATACCTGAATTCAACCTACCTCAAGGAGTAAGTCGGCTTGCCGTCCAAGGGCCTCTAGAGCACAGTTGCTAGGGTAACGCTGCAGGCCTTTGGAAGATGCACGTGAGCCTACGACACCTAAGGCATTCTTTCATTTAAGCAGTTCGCTACACGCAGAGCACCCTGCACAGAGAAGATGATTCTCGAAGGACCCAGCGAGCAGCCAGGTCTCTTTGGACTTGGTAGAAACCACAGATGCTTCCTTCTGCATGTAAACTTGGAAAAGGCAGCCCTCTGAGGCAAGTCTGGTCTTCCCGACTTGAAAGCTCCAGTCATGCGGCCTTGGAGCTTCCTGAACAACGCTTTGGTTGCTGGACTTGTACTCACTGCAGGCATGGCTCTGGAAGAAACTGAGTTTTCTCGAAAGGAAGAGGGTGCTTTCAGGCCCTGGGCGGGAGCATATCCTGTCCTGCTCTAGAGCGAAGAGGGGGCAATCCCAACGTGGGCCGTAGCCCCCTACCTAAGGCCCTGATTTGCCATCCAGAAGGGTGGTTTTGCGGCCTTTTCCTTGAGGCCTTAGTCACACTCCTGCCCTCGTGTAACGGTACTAATCCTGTCAGGACTCCTGGCCCCCTCGCGTCAGCACCCGTATCCTTACGAGAACTCTGAGTACCCTCAGGCTCCCCTGGGCCTGCTGGGCCACACTCAGACACGTAGGCCATTCAGGGCGCCCCTGGCTAGGCCGAGTGAAGCGTATCACACTGCACTCTCTCCTGGCGGGGGTGGGGGGGGAGCTAGATTTCTTCAGCTCACCAACGGATTCAGGAACACGGTTCTGGCAAGTCCAGCACGCCACGGAAGTCGGCCACATTGCCCTGGTCTGAGCTGTACTGAGAAAATCTCTCTGCTTTCTAGTCCCTCTAGGCACTCATACCTGAAGTCAGCGTGTGTCACGTGGAAAGGCGGCCTGCACTACAAATTCCGCCAAAGCACAGATTTCTGTGGAACACTTCAGGGCTTCTTTCGGTAGATGCACAGGACCCTACAAGACCTAGGGCACTCTGTGGTCCCGGCAGTTCGCTACACGCAGAACGTCCCGTGTAGCAAAGTTGAATCAGGGAAGAGCCAAGTATGTCGCTAGGTCTCCTTTGACTGGACAGAAACCACAGACACTTACGCTGCGTGTCTTCCTGGAGCCGCTGCCTGATGGGACTAGCCTTGTTTTCGCACCTTGAAAGGTCCCATTATGCGCCTTGCAGCTCCCTGGAAAACACTGCTGTTGTCGGGCGTCCTCTCACGGCAGGCATGGCTGCGAGAGGGAAAAGACGGTTTCACGAGCAACCGGGGTATTCCAGTTTCTCGGTCAGAGCTCATCCTGTCCTGTTCCATAGCTAACGGGAAACTCCAAGTGAGGCCTAGCTTCGAAGGCGGGCCCTGATATGCCGGGCAGCAGGGGAGGAGTGCAGCAGCTCCCAGGAGGCCTTAGCTCTCTCTTCTGCTTTAGTTGAACGGTAGTAAGCCTTTCGGGTCTCCTAGACTCCTCGCGGCAGCACCCGTTTCCGTACAAGGACACCGAGTACCCCCGGGCTCTCCTGAGTTGAAGAGCAACATTCAGACCCCTAGACACCTCGGAGTGCCCGTGTGCGTGCCGAGTGAAGGGCAGCAGCTTTCACGCTGCCTCGGGGGAGCTAGATTGCCTCAGCTCACCAACAGCCTCAGGAACATATTTGTAGCGGTTGCAGAAGGCCATGCAAGGGTGCCTCATTACCGTAGTCAGAGCTGTACTGAGAGGAGCACTTTGCTTGCAATTCCTTCCAGGACCTCATACCTGAAGTCAACCGACCTCAAGGAGAATGTCGGCTTGGGGGTGTCCAAGTGCAACCAGAGCACAGTTTCTGGTGTAAAGCTGCAGGCTTTGGGACGATTCGCAGGACCCAAGAAACCGAGCGCATTCTTTCGTTTAGGCAGTTCACCTCAGGAAGAATACCCTGCATAGAAAAGTTGATCGTGGAAGGACTCCGTGAGAAGCTAGGTCTCTTTGACTTGGTAGAAAGCACTGAAGAGTCTGCTCCATGTCAACCGGGAAGGGGCCGTTTGAGACAAACCTTGCTTTCCCGCCTTGAAAGCTGCCTTTATGCGGCCTCGAAGCTATCTGGAAAACACTGATGTGGCCCGGATTCTCATCCGGGCAGGCATGGCTCTGAGAAGAGAAAGAGTTTCCATGAAAGAAACGGGGTGCCTTCCCGTCCCTGTTTGGGAGCTCGTCCTCCCTGCCCTATAGTTACCTTAGAACTTCACTGAGCAGAAGCCTCAAGGGAAGGCCCTGAATTGCGTGCAGAATGGTAGGCGCGCAGCACTTTCCACGAGGCAGTAGTCGTTGCTCGTCCTTAGTGTAACGCTGGTAAGCTTCTCAGGATTCCTAGGCGCCTCCGCTTCAGCCCGTGTCTCTGGACAAGGACACTGCGTAGTCCACGGACCCCTGGGCCTCCCGAGCAACGTCCAGCCCAGGGAGCCCTTCGGAGCACCCCTGTGTGTCTGCCGAGTGATCGGCAGCCTTTGCACACTCCCTTGGGAGAGCTAGATTTCCTCATCTCTCCAGCAGTTTGCGGAAGACGGTTCTAGCCAGTGCAGCATGCCGTGGCCTTCCGCCTCATCGCCCTTGTCTGAGCCGCACTGAGAGCATCCCTCTGCTATTCAGTATTCCTAGCACCTCATACCTGAAGTCACCCCACCGCAAGGAGTCATTCCACTAGTGCTCCCACTGCAACTAGGGCACCGTTCTTCGTGTAACACGGCCGGATTTTGGAAGATGTTCAGGCCCCAAGGCCGACCTAGGGCAGTCCTTCATTGAGGCGGTTCGCTACACACAGAACCCCCCTGCGTAGAATAGCTGATTCAGGGATGGGCCCAGTGGGTAGCTTGTGTCCCTTTGACTCGACGGAAACCACACGTACTTAGACGGCGTGTCAATCTGGAGAGGCGTCTAAAGCGGTGTCTAAAGTCTTGTTTTCCCATTTTGAATGCTTCACTCATGCGGCCTTGAAGCTACCCGAAGAATGTTTTGGTTGCCGGACGTATACTCACTGCAGACTTGGCTCTGGAAGAGAATGAGTTTTCTCGAAAGAAAGAGGGTGCTTCCAGGTCCTGGGTGGGAGCTCTTCCGGCCCTGCTCTAGCGCTAAGGGGAATCTCAACGTGGGCCTTTAGCCTCCACGTGAGTTCTTGATTTTGCATCCAGAAGCGTAGGCGTGTAGCAGTTTCCCTGAGGCCTCAGTCGCAGTTCTGGGTTAGTTTAACGGGAGTAAGTGTCTAGAGACTCGTGGCCCCGTCGCGTCAGCGTCCGTTTCGGGACAAGAACTCTGCGTACCCGCAGGCTCCCCTGCGCTTGCTGGGCCACACTCAGACCGGTAGGCCCTTCAGGGTGCCCCAGGGTAGGCCGCACTCCACCTTGGGGGAGCTAAATTTCCTCGGCTCACCAACGGCTTCAGGAACACGGTTCTCGCAAGTCCAGCATAGCATGCAAGTCGGCCTCGTTGCCCTAGTCTGGGCTACACTGGGAGAAACTCTCTGCTTACATGCCCTTCTAGGAACTCATACCTGAAGTCACCGTATCTCAGGGGGAAAGGCGGCTTGCCTTCCAACCTCCACTAAAGCACAGGTCTCTGTGTAACACTTCAGGCTTTCCGTAGATGCAAGGGACCCTAGGAGACCAAAGGCATTCCTTGGTCTAGGCAGTTTGGTGCACACAGAGCACCCTGTGAAGAACGCTTGAATCAAGTACGTACTAGGTCGCTTTTGACTTGGCTAGAAAGCACAGAGACTTCTGCGCCGTGTCATCCTGGAGCCGGTGCCTGACGGGACTAGCCTTGTTTTCGCACCTTGAAGAATCCTCTATTGCCCCTTGAAGCTCCCTGAGAAACGCTGCTGTTGCCGGGCCTCTTCTCACGGCAGGCATGGCTGTGAGAGGGAAACGACGGTTTCACACGGAACCGGGGTACTCCAAGCTTCTCGGTCAGAGCTCATCCTGTCCTGTTGTATAGCTAAGGGGAAACTCCAAGTGAGGCCTAGCTTCGAAGGAGCACCCTGATTTGCCACGCAGCAGGGTAGGAGTGCAGCAGCTTCCGTGAGGCCTTAGTTCTCTCTTCTGCTTCAGTTGAAGGGTTGGAAGCTTTCCAGGACTCCTAGACTCCTCCCGGCAGCACCCGTTTCCGTACAAGGACACTGAGTACCCCGAGGCTCTCCTGAGTTGAAGAGCAACATTCAGGCCCGGAGGCACTTTGGAATACTCGTGTGGGTGCCGAGTGAAGGGCAGCGGCTTGCACACTGCCTCGGGGGAGCTGGATTTCCTCAGCACGCCAACTGCCTCAGGAACACTGTGGTAGCCTGTGCGGCAGGCCATGGAAGCCTGCATCATTACTGTAGTCGGAGCTGCACTGAGCAAAACGTCTTGCTTACAGTCCCTTCGAGGACCTCATACCTGAATTCAACCTACCTCAAGGAGTAAGTCGGCTTGCCGTCCAAGGGCCTCTAGAGCACAGTTGCTAGGGTAACGCTGCAGGCCTTTGGAAGATGCACGTGAGCCTACGACACCTAAGGCATTCTTTCATTTAAGCAGTTCGCTACACGCAGAGCACCCTGCACAGAGAAGATGATTCTCGAAGGACCCAGCGAGCAGCCAGGTCTCTTTGGACTTGGTAGAAACCACAGATGCTTCCTTCTGCATGTAAACTTGGAAAAGGCAGCCCTCTGAGGCAAGTCTGGTCTTCCCGACTTGAAAGCTCCAGTCATGCGGCCTTGGAGCTTCCTGAACAACGCTTTGGTTGCTGGACTTGTACTCACTGCAGGCATGGCTCTGGAAGAAACTGAGTTTTCTCGAAAGGAAGAGGGTGCTTTCAGGCCCTGGGCGGGAGCATATCCTGTCCTGCTCTAGAGCGAAGAGGGGGCAATCCCAACGTGGGCCGTAGCCCCCTACCTAAGGCCCTGATTTGCCATCCAGAAGGGTGGTTTTGCGGCCTTTTCCTTGAGGCCTTAGTCACACTCCTGCCCTCGTGTAACGGTACTAATCCTGTCAGGACTCCTGGCCCCCTCGCGTCAGCACCCGTATCCTTACGAGAACTCTGAGTACCCTCAGGCTCCCCTGGGCCTGCTGGGCCACACTCAGACACGTAGGCCATTCAGGGCGCCCCTGGCTAGGCCGAGTGAAGCGTATCACACTGCACTCTCTCCTGGCGGGGGTGGGGGGGGAGCTAGATTTCTTCAGCTCACCAACGGATTCAGGAACACGGTTCTGGCAAGTCCAGCACGCCACGGAAGTCGGCCACATTGCCCTGGTCTGAGCTGTACTGAGAAAATCTCTCTGCTTTCTAGTCCCTCTAGGCACTCATACCTGAAGTCAGCGTGTGTCACGTGGAAAGGCGGCCTGCACTACAAATTCCGCCAAAGCACAGATTTCTGTGGAACACTTCAGG
This sequence comes from Phocoena phocoena, assembly GCF_963924675.1. Taxonomy (NCBI): domain Eukaryota; kingdom Metazoa; phylum Chordata; class Mammalia; order Artiodactyla; family Phocoenidae; genus Phocoena; species Phocoena phocoena. The sequence continues at coordinate 28,535 of NW_027077553.1, forward strand.
GCTTCTTTCGGTAGATGCACAGGACCCTACAAGACCTAGGGCACTCTGTGGTCCCGGCAGTTCGCTACACGCAGAACGTCCCGTGTAGCAAAGTTGAATCAGGGAAGAGCCAAGTATGTCGCTAGGTCTCCTTTGACTGGACAGAAACCACAGACACTTACGCTGCGTGTCTTCCTGGAGCCGCTGCCTGATGGGACTAGCCTTGTTTTCGCACCTTGAAAGGTCCCATTATGCGCCTTGCAGCTCCCTGGAAAACACTGCTGTTGTCGGGCGTCCTCTCACGGCAGGCATGGCTGCGAGAGGGAAAAGACGGTTTCACGAGCAACCGGGGTATTCCAGTTTCTCGGTCAGAGCTCATCCTGTCCTGTTCCATAGCTAACGGGAAACTCCAAGTGAGGCCTAGCTTCGAAGGCGGGCCCTGATATGCCGGGCAGCAGGGGAGGAGTGCAGCAGCTCCCAGGAGGCCTTAGCTCTCTCTTCTGCTTTAGTTGAACGGTAGTAAGCCTTTCGGGTCTCCTAGACTCCTCGCGGCAGCACCCGTTTCCGTACAAGGACACCGAGTACCCCCGGGCTCTCCTGAGTTGAAGAGCAACATTCAGACCCCTAGACACCTCGGAGTGCCCGTGTGCGTGCCGAGTGAAGGGCAGCAGCTTTCACGCTGCCTCGGGGGAGCTAGATTGCCTCAGCTCACCAACAGCCTCAGGAACATATTTGTAGCGGTTGCAGAAGGCCATGCAAGGGTGCCTCATTACCGTAGTCAGAGCTGTACTGAGAGGAGCACTTTGCTTGCAATTCCTTCCAGGACCTCATACCTGAAGTCAACCGACCTCAAGGAGAATGTCGGCTTGGGGGTGTCCAAGTGCAACCAGAGCACAGTTTCTGGTGTAAAGCTGCAGGCTTTGGGACGATTCGCAGGACCCAAGAAACCGAGCGCATTCTTTCGTTTAGGCAGTTCACCTCAGGAAGAATACCCTGCATAGAAAAGTTGATCGTGGAAGGACTCCGTGAGAAGCTAGGTCTCTTTGACTTGGTAGAAAGCACTGAAGAGTCTGCTCCATGTCAACCTGGAAGGGGCCGTTTGAGACAAACCTTGCTTTCCCGCCTTGAAAGCTGCCTTTATGCGGCCTCGAAGCTACCTGGAAAACACTGATGTGGCCCGGATTCTCATCCGGGCAGGCATGGCTCTGAGAAGAGAAAGAGTTTCCATGAAAGAAACGGGGTGCCTTCCCGTCCCTGTTTGGGAGCTCGTCCTCCCTGCCCTATAGTTACCTTAGAACTTCACTGAGCAGAAGCCTCAAGGGAAGGCCCTGAATTGCGTGCAGAATGGTAGGCGCGCAGCACTTTCCACGAGGCAGTAGTCGTTGCTCGTCCTTAGTGTAACGCTGGTAAGCTTCTCAGGATTCCTAGGCGCCTCCGCGTCAGCCCGTGTCTCTGGACAAGGACACTGCGTAGTCCACGGACCCCTGGGCCTCCCGAGCAACGTCCAGCCCAGGGAGCCCTTCGGAGCACCCCTGTGTGTCTGCCGAGTGATCGGCAGCCTTTGCACACTCCCTTGGGAGAGCTAGATTTCCTCATCTCTCCAGCAGTTTGCGGAAGACGGTTCTAGCCAGTGCAGCATGCCGTGGCCTTCCGCCTCATCGCCCTTGTCTGAGCCGCACTGAGAGCATCCCTCTGCTTTTCAGTATTCCTAGCACCTCATACCTGAAGTCACCCCACCGCAAGGAGTCATTCCACTAGTGCTCCCACTGCAACTAGGGCACCGTTCTTCGTGTAACACGGCCGGATTTTGGAAGATGTTCAGGCCCCAAGGCCGACCTAGGGCAGTCCTTCATTGAGGCGGTTCGCTACACACAGAACCCCCCTGCGTAGAATAGCTGATTCAGGGATGGGCCCAGTGGGTAGCTTGTGTCCCTTTGACTCGACGGAAACCACACGTACTTAGACGGCGTGTCAATCTGGAGAGGCGTCTAAAGCGGTGTCTAAAGTCTTGTTTTCCCATATTGAATGCTTCACTCATGCGGCCTTGAAGCTACCCGAAGAATGCTTTGGTTGCCGGACGTGTACTCACTGCAGACTTGGCTCTGGAAGAGAATGAGTTTTCTCGAAAGAAAGAGGGTGCTTCCAGGTCCTGGGTGGGAGCTCTTCCGGCCCTGCTCTAGCGCTAAGGGGAATCTCAACGTGGGCCTTTAGCCTTCACGTGAGTTCTTGATTTTGCATCCAGAAGGGTAGGTGTGTAGCAGTTTCCCTGAGGCCTCAGTCGCAGTTCTGGGTTAGTTTAACGGGAGTAAGCGTCTAGAGACTCGTGGCCCCGTCGCGTCAGCGTCCGTTTTGGGACAAGAACTCTGCGCACCCGCAGGCTCCCCTGCGCTTGCTGGGCCACACTCAGACCAGTAGGCCCTTCAGGGTGCCCCAGGGTAGGCCGCACTCCACCTTGGGAGAGCTAAATTTCCTCGGCTCACCAACGGCTTCAGGAACACGGTTCTCGCAAGTCCAGCATAGCATGCAAGTCGGCCTCGTTGCCCTAGTCTGGGCTACACTGGGAGAAACTCTCTGCTTACATGCCCTTCTAGGAACTCATACCTGAAGTCACCGTATCGCAGGGGGAAAGGCGGCTTGCCTTCCAACCTCCACTAAAGCACAGGTCTCTGTGTAACACTTCAGGCTTTCCGTAGATGCAAGGGACCCTAGGAGACCAAAGGCATTCCTTGGTCTAGGCAGTTTGGTACACACAGAGCACCCTGTGAAGAACGCTTGAACCAAGTACGTACTTGGTCGCTTTTGACTTGGATAGAAAGCACAGAGACTTCTGCGCCGTGTCATCCTGGAACCGGTGCCTGACGGGACTAGCCTTGTTTTCGCACCTTGAAGAATCCTCTATTGCCCCTTGAAGCTCCCTGAGAAACGCTGCTGTTGCCGGGCCTCTTCTCACGGCAGGCATGGCTGTGAGAGGGAAACGACGGTTTCACACGGAACCGGGGTACTCCAAGCTTCTCGGTCAGAGCTCATCCTCTCCTGTTGTATAGCTAAGGGGAAACTCCAAGTGAGGCCTAGCTTCGAAGGAGCACCCTGATTTGCCACGCAGCAGGGTAGGAGTGCAGCAGCTTCCGTGAGGCCTTAGTTCTCTCTTCTGCTTCAGTTGAAGGGTTGGAAGCTTTCCAGGACTCCTAGACTCCTCCCGGCAGCACCCGTTTCCGTACAAGGACACTGAGTACCCCGAGGCTCTCCTGAGTTGAAGAGCAACATTCAGGCCCGGAGGCACTTTGGAATACTCGTGTGGGTGCCGAGTGAAGGGCAGCGGCTTGCACACTGCCTCGGGGGAGCTGGATTTCCTCAGCACGCCAACAGCCTCAGGAACCCTGTGGTAGCCTGTGCGGCAGGCCATGGAAGGCTGCATCATTACTGTAGTCGGAGCTGCACTGAGCAAAACGTCTTGCTTACAGTCCCTTCGAGGACCTCATACCTGAATTCAACCTACCTCAAGGAGTAAGTCGGCTTGCCGTCCAAGGGCCTCTAGAGCACAGTTGCTAGGGTAACGCTGCAGGCCTTTGGAAGATGCACGTGAGCCTACGACACCTAAGGCATTCTTTCATTTAAGCAGTTCGCTACACGCAGAGCACCCTGCACAGAGAAGATGATTCTCGAAGGACCCAGCGAGCAGCCAGGTCTCTTTGGACTTGGTAGAAACCACAGATGCTTCCTTCTGCATGTAAACTTGGAAAAGGCAGCCCTCTGAGGCAAGTCTGGTCTTCCCGACTTGAAAGCTCCAGTCATGCGGCCTTGGAGCTTCCTGAACAACGCTTTGGTTGCTGGACTTGTACTCACTGCAGGCATGGCTCTGGAAGAAACTGAGTTTTCTCGAAAGGAAGAGGGTGCTTTCAGGCCCTGGGCGGGAGCATATCCTGTCCTGCTCTAGAGCGAAGAGGGGGCAATCCCAACGTGGGCCGTAGCCCCCTACCTAAGGCCCTGATTTGCCATCCAGAAGGGTGGTTTTGCGGCCTTTTCCTTGAGGCCTTAGTCACACTCCTGCCCTCGTGTAACGGTACTAATCCTGTCAGGACTCCTGGCCCCCTCGCGTCAGCACCCGTATCCTTACGAGAACTCTGAGTACCCTCAGGCTCCCCTGGGCCTGCTGGGCCACACTCAGACACGTAGGCCATTCAGGGCGCCCCTGGCTAGGCCGAGTGAAGCGTATCACACTGCACTCTCTCCTGGCGGGGGTGGGGGGGGAGCTAGATTTCTTCAGCTCACCAACGGATTCAGGAACACGGTTCTGGCAAGTCCAGCACGCCACGGAAGTCGGCCACATTGCCCTGGTCTGAGCTGTAACTGAGAAAATCTCTCTGCTTTCTAGTCCCTCTAGGCACTCATACCTGAAGTCAGCGTGTGTCACGTGGAAAGGCGGCCTGCACTACAAATTCCGCCAAAGCACAGATTTCTGTGGAACACTTCAGGGCTTCTTTCGGTAGATGCACAGGACCCTACAAGACCTAGGGCACTCTGTGGTCCCGGCAGTTCGCTACACGCAGAACGTCCCGTGTAGCAAAGTTGAATCAGGGAAGAGCCAAGTATGTCGCTAGGTCTCCTTTGACTGGACAGAAACCACAGACACTTACGCTGCGTGTCTTCCTGGAGCCGCTGCCTGATGGGACTAGCCTTGTTTTCGCACCTTGAAAGGTCCCATTATGCGCCTTGCAGCTCCCTGGAAAACACTGCTGTTGTCGGGCGTCCTCTCACGGCAGGCATGGCTGCGAGAGGGAAAAGACGGTTTCACGAGCAACCGGGGTATTCCAGTTTCTCGGTCAGAGCTCATCCTGTCCTGTTCCATAGCTAACGGGAAACTCCAAGTGAGGCCTAGCTTCGAAGGCGGGCCCTGATATGCCGGGCAGCAGGGGAGGAGTGCAGCAGCTCCCAGGAGGCCTTAGCTCTCTCTTCTGCTTTAGTTGAACGGTAGTAAGCCTTTCGGGTCTCCTAGACTCCTCGCGGCAGCACCCGTTTCCGTACAAGGACACCGAGTACCCCCGGGCTCTCCTGAGTTGAAGAGCAACATTCAGACCCCTAGACACCTCGGAGTGCCCGTGTGCGTGCCGAGTGAAGGGCAGCAGCTTTCACGCTGCCTCGGGGGAGCTAGATTGCCTCAGCTCACCAACAGCCTCAGGAACATATTTGTAGCGGTTGCAGAAGGCCATGCAAGGGTGCCTCATTACCGTAGTCAGAGCTGTACTGAGAGGAGCACTTTGCTTGCAATTCCTTCCAGGACCTCATACCTGAAGTCAACCGACCTCAAGGAGAATGTCGGCTTGGGGGTGTCCAAGTGCAACCAGAGCACAGTTTCTGGTGTAAAGCTGCAGGCTTTGGGACGATTCGCAGGACCCAAGAAACCGAGCGCATTCTTTCGTTTAGGCAGTTCACCTCAGGAAGAATACCCTGCATAGAAAAGTTGATCGTGGAAGGACTCCGTGAGAAGCTAGGTCTCTTTGACTTGGTAGAAAGCACTGAAGAGTCTGCTCCATGTCAACCTGGAAGGGGCCGTTTGAGACAAACCTTGCTTTCCCGCCTTGAAAGCTGCCTTTATGCGGCCTCGAAGCTACCTGGAAAACACTGATGTGGCCCGGATTCTCATCCGGGCAGGCATGGCTCTGAGAAGAGAAAGAGTTTCCATGAAAGAAACGGGGTGCCTTCCCGTCCCTGTTTGGGAGCTCGTCCTCCCTGCCCTATAGTTACCTTAGAACTTCACTGAGCAGAAGCCTCAAGGGAAGGCCCTGAATTGCGTGCAGAATGGTAGGCGCGCAGCACTTTCCACGAGGCAGTAGTCGTTGCTCGTCCTTAGTGTAACGCTGGTAAGCTTCTCAGGATTCCTAGGCGCCTCCGCGTCAGCCCGTGTCTCTGGACAAGGACACTGCGTAGTCCACGGACCCCTGGGCCTCCCGAGCAACGTCCAGCCCAGGGAGCCCTTCGGAGCACCCCTGTGTGTCTGCCGAGTGATCGGCAGCCTTTGCACACTCCCTTGGGAGAGCTAGATTTCCTCATCTCTCCAGCAGTTTGCGGAAGACGGTTCTAGCCAGTGCAGCATGCCGTGGCCTTCCGCCTCATCGCCCTTGTCTGAGCCGCACTGAGAGCATCCCTCTGCTTTTCAGTATTCCTAGCACCTCATACCTGAAGTCACCCCACCGCAAGGAGTCATTCCACTAGTGCTCCCACTGCAACTAGGGCACCGTTCTTCGTGTAACACGGCCGGATTTTGGAAGATGTTCAGGCCCCAAGGCCGACCTAGGGCAGTCCTTCATTGAGGCGGTTCGCTACACACAGAACCCCCCTGCGTAGAATAGCTGATTCAGGGATGGGCCCAGTGGGTAGCTTGTGTCCCTTTGACTCGACGGAAACCACACGTACTTAGACGGCGTGTCAATCTGGAGAGGCGTCTAAAGCGGTGTCTAAAGTCTTGTTTTCCCATATTGAATGCTTCACTCATGCGGCCTTGAAGCTACCCGAAGAATGCTTTGGTTGCCGGACGTGTACTCACTGCAGACTTGGCTCTGGAAGAGAATGAGTTTTCTCGAAAGAAAGAGGGTGCTTCCAGGTCCTGGGTGGGAGCTCTTCCGGCCCTGCTCTAGCGCTAAGGGGAATCTCAACGTGGGCCTTTAGCCTTCACGTGAGTTCTTGATTTTGCATCCAGAAGGGTAGGTGTGTAGCAGTTTCCCTGAGGCCTCAGTCGCAGTTCTGGGTTAGTTTAACGGGAGTAAGCGTCTAGAGACTCGTGGCCCCGTCGCGTCAGCGTCCGTTTTGGAACAAGAACTCTGCGCACCCGCAGGCTCCCCTGCGCTTGCTGGGCCACACTCAGACCGGTAGGCCCTTCAGGGTGCCCCAGGGTAGGCCGCACTCCACCTTGGGAGAGCTAAATTTCCTCGGCTCACCAACGGCTTCAGGAACACGGTTCTCGCAAGTCCAGCATAGCATGCAAGTCGGCCTCGTTGCCCTAGTCTGGGCTACACTGGGAGAAACTCTCTGCTTACATGCCCTTCTAGGAACTCATACCTGAAGTCACCGTATCGCAGGGGGAAAGGCGGCTTGCCTTCCAACCTCCACTAAAGCACAGGTCTCTGTGTAACACTTCAGGCTTTCCGTAGATGCAAGGGACCCTAGGAGACCAAAGGCATTCCTTGGTCTAGGCAGTTTGGTACACACAGAGCACCCTGTGAAGAACGCTTGAACCAAGTACGTACTTGGTCGCTTTTGACTTGGATAGAAAGCACAGAGACTTCTGCGCCGTGTCATCCTGGAACCGGTGCCTGACGGGACTAGCCTTGTTTTCGCACCTTGAAGAATCCTCTATTGCCCCTTGAAGCTCCCTGAGAAACGCTGCTGTTGCCGGGCCTCTTCTCACGGCAGGCATGGCTGTGAGAGGGAAACGACGGTTTCACACGGAACCGGGGTACTCCAAGCTTCTCGGTCAGAGCTCATCCTGTCCTGTTGTATAGCTAAGGGGAAACTCCAAGTGAGGCCTAGCTTCGAAGGAGCACCCTGATTTGCCACGCAGCAGGGTAGGAGTGCAGCAGCTTCCGTGAGGCCTTAGTTCTCTCTTCTGCTTCAGTTGAAGGGTTGGAAGCTTTCCAGGACTCCTAGACTCCTCCCGGCAGCACCCGTTTCCGTACAAGGACACTGAGTACCCCGAGGCTCTCCTGAGTTGAAGAGCAACATTCAGGCCCGGAGGCACTTTGGAATACTCGTGTGGGTGCCGAGTGAAGGGCAGCGGCTTGCACACTGCCTCGGGGGAGCTGGATTTCCTCAGCACGCCAACAGCCTCAGGAACACTGTGGTAGCCTGTGCGGCAGGCCATGGAAGCCTGCATCATTACTGTAGTCGGAGCTGCACTGAGCAAAACGTCTTGCTTACAGTCCCTTCGAGGACCTCATACCTGAATTCAACCTACCTCAAGGAGTAAGTTGGCTTGCCGTCCAAGGGCCTCTAGAGCACAGTTGCTAGGGTAACGCTGCAGGCCTTTGGAAGATGCACGTGAGCCTACGACACCTAAGGCATTCTTTCATTTAAGCAGTTCGCTACACGCAGAGCACCCTGCACAGAGAAGATGATTCTCGAAGGACCCAGCGAGCAGCCAGGTCTCTTTGGACTTGGTAGAAACCACAGATGCTTCCTTCTGCATGTAAACTTGGAAAAGGCAGCCCTCTGAGGCAAGTCTGGTCTTCCCGACTTGAAAGCTCCAGTCATGCGGCCTTGGAGCTTCCTGAACAACGCTTTGGTTGCTGGACTTGTACTCACTGCAGGCATGGCTCTGGAAGAAACTGAGTTTTCTCGAAAGGAAGAGGGTGCTTTCAGGCCCTGGGCGGGAGCATATCCTGTCCTGCTCTAGAGCGAAGAGGGGGCAATCCCAACGTGGGCCGTAGCCCCCTACCTAAGGCCCTGATTTGCCATCCAGAAGGGTGGTTTTGCGGCCTTTTCCTTGAGGCCTTAGTCACACTCCTGCCCTCGTGTAACGGTACTAATCCTGTCAGGACTCCTGGCCCCCTCGCGTCAGCACCCGTATCCTTACGAGAACTCTGAGTACCCTCAGGCTCCCCTGGGCCTGCTGGGCCACACTCAGACACGTAGGCCATTCAGGGCGCCCCTGGCTAGGCCGAGTGAAGCGTATCACACTGCACTCTCTCCTGGCGGGGGTGGGGGGGGAGCTAGATTTCTTCAGCTCACCAACGGATTCAGGAACACGGTTCTGGCAAGTCCAGCACGCCACGGAAGTCGGCCACATTGCCCTGGTCTGAGCTGTACTGAGAAAATCTCTCTGCTTTCTAGTCCCTCTAGGCACTCATACCTGAAGTCAGCGTGTGTCACGTGGAAAGGCGGCCTGCACTACAAATTCCGCCAAAGCACAGATTTCTGTGGAACACTTCAGGGCTTCTTTCGGTAGATGCACAGGACCCTACAAGACCTAGGGCACTCTGTGGTCCCGGCAGTTCGCTACACGCAGAACGTCCCGTGTAGCAAAGTTGAATCAGGGAAGAGCCAAGTATGTCGCTAGGTCTCCTTTGACTGGACAGAAACCACAGACACTTACGCTGCGTGTCTTCCTGGAGCCGCTGCCTGATGGGACTAGCCTTGTTTTCGCACCTTGAAAGGTCCCATTATGCGCCTTGCAGCTCCCTGGAAAACACTGCTGTTGTCGGGCGTCCTCTCACGGCAGGCATGGCTGCGAGAGGGAAAAGACGGTTTCACGAGCAACCGGGGTATTCCAGTTTCTCGGTCAGAGCTCATCCTGTCCTGTTCCATAGCTAACGGGAAACTCCAAGTGAGGCCTAGCTTCGAAGGCGGGCCCTGATATGCCGGGCAGCAGGGGAGGAGTGCAGCAGCTCCCAGGAGGCCTTAGCTCTCTCTTCTGCTTTAGTTGAACGGTAGTAAGCCTTTCGGGTCTCCTAGACTCCTCGCGGCAGCACCCGTTTCCGTACAAGGACACCGAGTACCCCCGGGCTCTCCTGAGTTGAAGAGCAACATTCAGACCCCTAGACACCTCGGAGTGCCCGTGTGCGTGCCGAGTGAAGGGCAGCAGCTTTCACGCTGCCTCGGGGGAGCTAGATTGCCTCAGCTCACCAACAGCCTCAGGAACATATTTGTAGCGGTTGCAGAAGGCCATGCAAGGGTGCCTCATTACCGTAGTCAGAGCTGTACTGAGAGGAGCACTTTGCTTGCAATTCCTTCCAGGACCTCATACCTGAAGTCAACCGACCTCAAGGAGAATGTCGGCTTGGGGGTGTCCAAGTGCAACCAGAGCACAGTTTCTGGTGTAAAGCTGCAGGCTTTGGGACGATTCGCAGGACCCAAGAAACCGAGCGCATTCTTTCGTTTAGGCAGTTCACCTCAGGAAGAATACCCTGCATAGAAAAGTTGATCGTGGAAGGACTCCGTGAGAAGCTAGGTCTCTTTGACTTGGTAGAAAGCACTGAAGAGTCTGCTCCATGTCAACCTGGAAGGGGCCGTTTGAGACAAACCTTGCTTTCCCGCCTTGAAAGCTGCCTTTATGCGGCCTCGAAGCTACCTGGAAAACACTGATGTGGCCCGGATTCTCATCCGGGCAGGCATGGCTCTGAGAAGAGAAAGAGTTTCCATGAAAGAAACGGGGTGCCTTCCCGTCCCTGTTTGGGAGCTCGTCCTCCCTGCCCTATAGTTACCTTAGAACTTCACTGAGCAGAAGCCTCAAGGGAAGGCCCTGAATTGCGTGCAGAATGGTAGGCGCGCAGCACTTTCCACGAGGCAGTAGTCGTTGCTCGTCCTTAGTGTAACGCTGGTAAGCTTCTCAGGATTCCTAGGCGCCTCCGCGTCAGCCCGTGTCTCTGGACAAGGACACTGCGTAGTCCACGGACCCCTGGGCCTCCCGAGCAACGTCCAGCCCAGGGAGCCCTTCGGAGCACCCCTGTGTGTCTGCCGAGTGATCGGCAGCCTTTGCACACTCCCTTGGGAGAGCTAGATTTCCTCATCTCTCCAGCAGTTTGCGGAAGACGGTTCTAGCCAGTGCAGCATGCCGTGGCCTTCCGCCTCATCGCCCTTGTCTGAGCCGCACTGAGAGCATCCCTCTGCTTTTCAGTATTCCTAGCACCTCATACCTGAAGTCACCCCACCGCAAGGAGTCATTCCACTAGTGCTCCCACTGCAACTAGGGCACCGTTCTTCGTGTAACACGGCCAGATTTTGGAAGATGTTCAGGCCCCAAGGCCGACCTAGGGCAGTCCTTCATTGAGGCGGTTCGCTACACACAGAACCCCCCTGCGTAGAATAGCTGATTCAGGGATGGGCCCAGTGGGTAGCTTGTGTCCCTTTGACTCGACGGAAACCACACGTACTTAGACGGCGTGTCAATCTGGAGAGGCGTCTAAAGCGGTGTCTAAAGTCTTGTTTTCCCATATTGAATGCTTCACTCATGCGGCCTTGAAGCTACCCGAAGAATGCTTTGGTTGCCGGACGTGTACTCACTGCAGACTTGGCTCTGGAAGAGAATGAGTTTTCTCGAAAGAAAGAGGGTGCTTCCAGGTCCTGGGTGGGAGCTCTTCCGGCCCTGCTCTAGCGCTAAGGGGAATCTCAACGTGGGCCTTTAGCCTCCACGTGAGTTCTTGATTTTGCATCCAGAAGGGTAGGCGTGTAGCAGTTTCCCTGAGGCCTCAGTCGCAGTTCTGGGTTAGTTTAACGAGAGTAAGCGTCTAGAGACTCGTGGCCCCGTCGCGTCAGCGTCCGTTTTGGAACAAGAACTCTGCGCACCCGCAGGCTCCCCTGCGCTTGCTGGGCCACACTCAGACCGGTAGGCCCTTCAGGGTGCCCCAGGGTAGGCCGCACTCCACCTTGGGAGAGCTAAATTTCCTCGGCTCACCAACGGCTTCAGGAACACGGTTCTCGCAAGTCCAGCATAGCATGCAAGTCGGCCTCGTTGCCCTAGTCTGGGCTACACTGGGAGAAACTCTCTGCTTACATGCCCTTCTAGGAACTCATACCTGAAGTCACCGTATCGCAGGGGGAAAGGCGGCTTGCCTTCCAACCTCCACTAAAGCACAGGTCTCTGTGTAACACTTCAGGCTTTCCGTAGATGCAAGGGACCCTAGGAGACCAAAGGCATTCCTTGGTCTAGGCAGTTTGGTACACACAGAGCACCCTGTGAAGAACGCTTGAACCAAGTACGTACTTGGTCGCTTTTGACTTGGATAGAAAGCACAGAGACTTCTGCGCCGTGTCATCCTGGAACCGGTGCCTGACGGGACTAGCCTTGTTTTCGCACCTTGAAGAATCCTCTATTGCCCCTTGAAGCTCCCTGAGAAACGCTGCTGTTGCCGGGCCTCTTCTCACGGCAGGCATGGCTGTGAGAGGGAAACGACGGTTTCACACGGAACCGGGGTACTCCAAGCTTCTCGGTCAGAGCTCATCCTCTCCTGTTGTATAGCTAAGGGGAAACTCCAAGTGAGGCCTAGCTTCGAAGGAGCACCCTGATTTGCCACGCAGCAGGGTAGGAGTGCAGCAGCTTCCGTGAGGCCTTAGTTCTCTCTTCTGCTTCAGTTGAAGGGTTGGAAGCTTTCCAGGACTCCTAGACTCCTCCCGGCAGCACCCGTTTCCGTACAAGGACACTGAGTACCCCGAGGCTCTCCTGAGTTGAAGAGCAACATTCAGGCCCGGAGGCACTTTGGAATACTCGTGTGGGTGCCGAGTGAAGGGCAGCGGCTTGCACACTGCCTCGGGGGAGCTGGATTTCCTCAGCACGCCAACAGCCTCAGGAACACTGTGGTAGCCTGTGCGGCAGGCCATGGAAGGCTGCATCATTACTGTAGTCGGAGCTGCACTGAGCAAAACGTCTTGCTTACAGTCCCTTCGAGGACCTCATACCTGAATTCAACCTACCTCAAGGAGTAAGTCGGCTTGCCGTCCAAGGGCCTCTAGAGCACAGTTGCTAGGGTAACGCTGCAGGCCTTTGGAAGATGCACGTGAGCCTACGACACCTAAGGCATTCTTTCATTTAAGCAGTTCGCTACACGCAGAGCACCCTGCACAGAGAAGATGATTCTCGAAGGACCCAGCGAGCAGCCAGGTCTCTTTGGACTTGGTAGAAACCACAGATGCTTCCTTCTGCATGTAAACTTGGAAAAGGCAGCCCTCTGAGGCAAGTCTGGTCTTCCCGACTTGAAAGCTCCAGTCATGCGGCCTTGGAGCTTCCTGAACAACGCTTTGGTTGCTGGACTTGTACTCACTGCAGGCATGGCTCTGGAAGAAACTGAGTTTTCTCGAAAGGAAGAGGGTGCTTTCAGGCCCTGGGCGGGAGCATATCCTGTCCTGCTCTAGAGCGAAGAGGGGGCAATCCCAACGTGGGCCGTAGCCCCCTACCTAAGGCCCTGATTTGCCATCCAGAAGGGTGGTTTTGCGGCCTTTTCCTTGAGGCCTTAGTCACACTCCTGCCCTCGTGTAACGGTACTAATCCTGTCAGGACTCCTGGCCCCCTCGCGTCAGCACCCGTATCCTTACGAGAACTCTGAGTACCCTCAGGCTCCCCTGGGCCTGCTGGGCCACACTCAGACACGTAGGCCATTCAGGGCGCCCCTGGCTAGGCCGAGTGAAGCGTATCACACTGCACTCTCTCCTGGCGGGGGTGGGGGGGGAGCTAGATTTCTTCAGCTCACCAACGGATTCAGGAACATGGTTCTGGCAAGTCCAGCACGCCACGGAAGTCGGCCACATTGCCCTGGTCTGAGCTGTACTGAGAAAATCTCTCTGCTTTCTAGTCCCTCTAGGCACTCATACCTGAAGTCAGCGTGTGTCACGTGGAAAGGCGGCCTGCACTACAAATTCCGCCAAAGCACAGATTTCTGTGGAACACTTCAGGGCTTCTTTCGGTAGATGCACAGGACCCTACAAGACCTAGGGCACTCTGTGGTCCCGGCAGTTCGCTACACGCAGAACGTCCCGTGTAGCAAAGTTGAATCAGGGAAGAGCCAAGTATGTCGCTAGGTCTCCTTTGACTGGACAGAAACCACAGACACTTACGCTGCGTGTCTTCCTGGAGCCGCTGCCTGATGGGACTAGCCTTGTTTTCGCACCTTGAAAGGTCCCATTATGCGCCTTGCAGCTCCCTGGAAAACACTGCTGTTGTCGGGCGTCCTCTCACGGCAGGCATGGCTGCGAGAGGGAAAAGACGGTTTCACGAGCAACCGGGGTATTCCAGTTTCTCGGTCAGAGCTCATCCTGTCCTGTTCCATAGCTAACGGGAAACTCCAAGTGAGGCCTAGCTTCGAAGGCGGGCCCTGATATGCCGGGCAGCAGGGGAGGAGTGCAGCAGCTCCCAGGAGGCCTTAGCTCTCTCTTCTGCTTTAGTTGAACGGTAGTAAGCCTTTCGGGTCTCCTAGACTCCTCGCGGCAGCACCCGTTTCCGTACAAGGACACCGAGTACCCCCGGGCTCTCCTGAGTTGAAGAGCAACATTCAGACCCCTAGACACCTCGGAGTGCCCGTGTGCGTGCCGAGTGAAGGGCAGCAGCTTTCACGCTGCCTCGGGGGAGCTAGATTGCCTCAGCTCACCAACAGCCTCAGGAACATATTTGTAGCGGTTGCAGAAGGCCATGCAAGGGTGCCTCATTACCGTAGTCAGAGCTGTACTGAGAGGAGCACTTTGCTTGCAATTCCTTCCAGGACCTCATACCTGAAGTCAACCGACCTCAAGGAGAATGTCGGCTTGGGGGTGTCCAAGTGCAACCAGAGCACAGTTTCTGGTGTAAAGCTGCAGGCTTTGGGACGATTCGCAGGACCCAAGAAACCGAGCGCATTCTTTCGTTTAGGCAGTTCACCTCAGGAAGAATACCCTGCATAGAAAAGTTGATCGTGGAAGGACTCCGTGAGAAGCTAGGTCTCTTTGACTTGGTAGAAAGCACTGAAGAGTCTGCTCCATGTCAACCTGGAAGGGGCCGTTTGAGACAAACCTTGCTTTCCCGCCTTGAAAGCTGCCTTTATGCGGCCTCGAAGCTACCTGGAAAACACTGATGTGGCCCGGATTCTCATCCGGGCAGGCATGGCTCTGAGAAGAGAAAGAGTTTCCATGAAAGAAACGGGGTGCCTTCCCGTCCCTGTTTGGGAGCTCGTCCTCCCTGCCCTATAGTTACCTTAGAACTTCACTGAGCAGAAGCCTCAAGGGAAGGCCCTGAATTGCGTGCAGAATGGTAGGCGCGCAGCACTTTCCACGAGGCAGTAGTCGTTGCTCGTCCTTAGTGTAACGCTGGTAAGCTTCTCAGGATTCCTAGGCGCCTCCGCGTCAGCCCGTGTCTCTGGACAAGGACACTGCGTAGTCCACGGACCCCTGGGCCTCCCGAGCAACGTCCAGCCCAGGGAGCCCTTCGGAGCACCCCTGTGTGTCTGCCGAGTGATCGGCAGCCTTTGCACACTCCCTTGGGAGAGCTAGATTTCCTCATCTCTCCAGCAGTTTGCGGAAGACGGTTCTAGCCAGTGCAGCATGCCGTGGCCTTCCGCCTCATCGCCCTTGTCTGAGCCGCACTGAGAGCATCCCTCTGCTTTTCAGTATTCCTAGCACCTCATACCTGAAGTCACCCCACCGCAAGGAGTCATTCCACTAGTGCTCCCACTGCAACTAGGGCACCGTTCTTCGTGTAACACGGCCGGATTTTGGAAGATGTTCAGGCCCCAAGGCCGACCAAGGGCAGTCCTTCATTGAGGCGGTTCGCTACACACAGAACCCCCCTGCGTAGAATAGCTGATTCAGGGATGGGCCCAGTGGGTAGCTTGTGTCCCTTTGACTCGACGGAAACCACACGTACTTAGACGGCGTGTCATTCTGGAGAGGCGTCTAAAGCGGTGTCTAAAGTCTTGTTTTCCCATATTGAATGCTTCACTCATGCGGCCTTGAAGCTACCCGAAGAATGCTTTGGTTGCCGGACGTGTACTCACTGCAGACTTGGCTCTGGAAGAGAATGAGTTTTCTCGAAAGAAAGAGGGTGCTTCCAGGTCCTGGGTGGGAGCTCTTCCGGCCCTGCTCTAGCGCTAAGGGGAATCTCAACGTGGGCCTTTAACCTCCACGTGAGTTCTTGATTTTGCATCCAGAAGGGTAGGCGTGTAGCAGTTTCCCTGAGGCCTCAGTCGCAGTTCTGGGTTAGTTTAACGGGAGTAAGCGTCTAGAGACTCGTGGCCCCGTCGCGTCAGCGTCCGTTTTGGAACAAGAACTCTGCGCACCCGCAGGCTCCCCTGCGCTTGCTGGGCCACACTCAGACCGGTAGGCCCTTCAGGGTGCCCCAGGGTAGGCCGCACTCCACCTTGGGAGAGCTAAATTTCCTCGGCTCACCAACGGCTTCAGGAACACGGTTCTCGCAAGTCCAGCATAGCATGCAAGTCGGCCTCGTTGCCCTAGTCTGGGCTACACTGGGAGAAACTCTCTGCTTACATGCCCTTCTAGGAACTCATACCTGAAGTCACCGTATCGCAGGGGGAAAGGCGGCTTGCCTTCCAACCTCCACTAAAGCACAGGTCTCTGTGTAACACTTCAGGCTTTCCGTAGATGCAAGGGACCCTAGGAGACCAAAGGCATTCCTTGGTCTAGGCAGTTTGGTACACACAGAGCACCCTGTGAAGAACGCTTGAACCAAGTACGTACTTGGTCGCTTTTGACTTGGATAGAAAGCACAGAGACTTCTGCGCCGTGTCATCCTGGAACCGGTGCCTGACGGGACTAGCCTTGTTTTCGCACCTTGAAGAATCCTCTATTGCCCCTTGAAGCTCCCTGAGAAACGCTGCTGTTGCCGGGCCTCTTCTCACGGCAGGCATGGCTGTGAGAGGGAAACGACGGTTTCACACGGAACCGGGGTACTCCAAGCTTCTCGGTCAGAGCTCATCCTCTCCTGTTGTATAGCTAAGGGGAAACTCCAAGTGAGGCCTAGCTTCGAAGGAGCACCCTGATTTGCCACGCAGCAGGGTAGGAGTGCAGCAGCTTCCGTGAGGCCTTAGTTCTCTCTTCTGCTTCAGTTGAAGGGTTGGAAGCTTTCCAGGACTCCTAGACTCCTCCCGGCAGCACCCGTTTCCGTACAAGGACACTGAGTACCCCGAGGCTCTCCTGAGTTGAAGAGCAACATTCAGGCCCGGAGGCACTTTGGAATACTCGTGTGGGTGCCGAGTGAAGGGCAGCGGCTTGCACACTGCCTCGGGGGAGCTGGATTTCCTCAGCACGCCAACAGCCTCAGGAACCCTGTGGTAGCCTGTGCGGCAGGCCATGGAAGGCTGCATCATTACTGTAGTCGGAGCTGCACTGAGCAAAACGTCTTGCTTACAGTCCCTTCGAGGACCTCATACCTGAATTCAACCTACCTCAAGGAGTAAGTCGGCTTGCCGTCCAAGGGCCTCTAGAGCACAGTTGCTAGGGTAACGCTGCAGGCCTTTGGAAGATGCACGTGAGCCTACGACACCTAAGGCATTCTTTCATTTAAGCAGTTCGCTACACGCAGAGCACCCTGCACAGAGAAGATGATTCTCGAAGGACCCAGCGAGCAGCCAGGTCTCTTTGGACTTGGTAGAAACCACAGATGCTTCCTTCTGCATGTAAACTTGGAAAAGGCAGCCCTCTGAGGCAAGTCTGGTCTTCCCGACTTGAAAGCTCCAGTCATGCGGCCTTGGAGCTTCCTGAACAACGCTTTGGTTGCTGGACTTGTACTCACTGCAGGCATGGCTCTGGAAGAAACTGAGTTTTCTCGAAAGGAAGAGGGTGCTTTCAGGCCCTGGGCGGGAGCATATCCTGTCCTGCTCTAGAGCGAAGAGGGGGCAATCCCAACGTGGGCCGTAGCCCCCTACCTAAGGCCCTGATTTGCCATCCAGAAGGGTGGTTTTGCGGCCTTTTCCTTGAGGCCTTAGTCACACTCCTGCCCTCGTGTAACGGTACTAATCCTGTCAGGACTCCTGGCCCCCTCGCGTCAGCACCCGTATCCTTACGAGAACTCTGAGTACCCTCAGGCTCCCCTGGGCCTGCTGGGCCACACTCAGACACGTAGGCCATTCAGGGCGCCCCTGGCTAGGCCGAGTGAAGCGTATCACACTGCACTCTCTCCTGGCGGGGGTGGGGGGGGAGCTAGATTTCTTCAGCTCACCAACGGATTCAGGAACACGGTTCTGGCAAGTCCAGCACGCCACGGAAGTCGGCCACATTGCCCTGGTCTGAGCTGTACTGAGAAAATCTCTCTGCTTTCTAGTCCCTCTAGGCACTCATACCTGAAGTCAGCGTGTGTCACGTGGAAAGGCGGCCTGCACTACAAATTCCGCCAAAGCACAGATTTCTGTGGAACACTTCAGGGCTTCTTTCGGTAGATGCACAGGACCCTACAAGACCTAGGGCACTCTGTGGTCCCGGCAGTTCGCTACACGCAGAACGTCCCGTGTAGCAAAGTTGAATCAGGGAAGAGCCAAGTATGTCGCTAGGTCTCCTTTGACTGGACAGAAACCACAGACACTTACGCTGCGTGTCTTCCTGGAGCCGCTGCCTGATGGGACTAGCCTTGTTTTCGCACCTTGAAAGGTCCCATTATGCGCCTTGCAGCTCCCTGGAAAACACTGCTGTTGTCGGGCGTCCTCTCACGGCAGGCATGGCTGCGAGAGGGAAAAGACGGTTTCACGAGCAACCGGGGTATTCCAGTTTCTCGGTCAGAGCTCATCCTGTCCTGTTCCATAGCTAACGGGAAACTCCAAGTGAGGCCTAGCTTCGAAGGCGGGCCCTGATATGCCGGGCAGCAGGGGAGGAGTGCAGCAGCTCCCAGGAGGCCTTAGCTCTCTCTTCTGCTTTAGTTGAACGGTAGTAAGCCTTTCGGGTCTCCTAGACTCCTCGCGGCAGCACCCGTTTCCGTACAAGGACACCGAGTACCCCCGGGCTCTCCTGAGTTGAAGAGCAACATTCAGACCCCTAGACACCTCGGAGTGCCCGTGTGCGTGCCGAGTGAAGGGCAGCAGCTTTCACGCTGCCTCGGGGGAGCTAGATTGCCTCAGCTCACCAACAGCCTCAGGAACATATTTGTAGCGGTTGCAGAAGGCCATGCAAGGGTGCCTCATTACCGTAGTCAGAGCTGTACTGAGAGGAGCACTTTGCTTGCAATTCCTTCCAGGACCTCATACCTGAAGTCAACCGACCTCAAGGAGAATGTCGGCTTGGGGGTGTCCAAGTGCAACCAGAGCACAGTTTCTGGTGTAAAGCTGCAGGCTTTGGGACGATTCGCAGGACCCAAGAAACCGAGCGCATTCTTTCGTTTAGGCAGTTCACCTCAGGAAGAATACCCTGCATAGAAAAGTTGATCGTGGAAGGACTCCGTGAGAAGCTAGGTCTCTTTGACTTGGTAGAAAGCACTGAAGAGTCTGCTCCATGTCAACCTGGAAGGGGCCGTTTGAGACAAACCTTGCTTTCCCGCCTTGAAAGCTGCCTTTATGCGGCCTCGAAGCTACCTGGAAAACACTGATGTGGCCCGGATTCTCATCCGGGCAGGCATGGCTCTGAGAAGAGAAAGAGTTTCCATGAAAGAAACGGGGTGCCTTCCCGTCCCTGTTTGGGAGCTCGTCCTCCCTGCCCTATAGTTACCTTAGAACTTCACTGAGCAGAAGCCTCAAGGGAAGGCCCTGAATTGCGTGCAGAATGGTAGGCGCGCAGCACTTTCCACGAGGCAGTAGTCGTTGCTCGTCCTTAGTGTAACGCTGGTAAGCTTCTCAGGATTCCTAGGCGCCTCCGCGTCAGCCCGTGTCTCTGGACAAGGACACTGCGTAGTCCACGGACCCCTGGGCCTCCCGAGCAACGTCCAGCCCAGGGAGCCCTTCGGAGCACCCCTGTGTGTCTGCCGAGTGATCGGCAGCCTTTGCACACTCCCTTGGGAGAGCTAGATTTCCTCATCTCTCCAGCAGTTTGCGGAAGACGGTTCTAGCCAGTGCAGCATGCCGTGGCCTTCCGCCTCATCGCCCTTGTCTGAGCCGCACTGAGAGCATCCCTCTGCTTTTCAGTATTCCTAGCACCTCATACCTGAAGTCACCCCACCGCAAGGAGTCATTCCACTAGTGCTCCCACTGCAACTAGGGCACCGTTCTTCGTGTAACACGGCCGGATTTTGGAAGATGTTCAGGCCCCAAGGCCGACCTAGGGCAGTCCTTCATTGAGGCGGTTCGCTACACACAGAACCCCCCTGCGTAGAATAGCTGATTCAGGGATGGGCCCAGTGGGTAGCTTGTGTCCCTTTGACTCGACGGAAACCACACGTACTTAGACGGCGTGTCAATCTGGAGAGGCGTCTAAAGCGGTGTCTAAAGTCTTGTTTTCCCATATTGAATGCTTCACTCATGCGGCCTTGAAGCTACCCGAAGAATGCTTTGGTTGCCGGACGTGTACTCACTGCAGACTTGGCTCTGGAAGAGAATGAGTTTTCTCGAAAGAAAGAGGGTGCTTCCAGGTCCTGGGTGGGAGCTCTTCCGGCCCTGCTCTAGCGCTAAGGGGAATCTCAACGTGGGCCTTTAGCCTACACGTGAGTTCTTGATTTTGCATCCAGAAGGGTAGGTGTGTAGCAGTTTCCCTGAGGCCTCAGTCGCAGTTCTGGGTTAGTTTAACGGGAGTAAGCGTCTAGAGACTCGTGGCCCCGTCGCGTCAGCGTCCGTTTTGGAACAAGAACTCTGCGCACCCGCAGGCTCCCCTGCGCTTGCTGGGCCACACTCAGACCGGTAGGCCCTTCAGGGTGCCCCAGGGTAGGCCGCACTCCACCTTGGGAGAGCTAAATTTCCTCGGCTCACCAACGGCTTCAGGAACACGGTTCTCGCAAGTCCAGCATAGCATGCAAGTCGGCCTCGTTGCCCTAGTCTGGGCTACACTGGGAGAAACTCTCTGCTTACATGCCCTTCTAGGAACTCATACCTGAAGTCACCGTATCGCAGGGGGAAAGGCGGCTTGCCTTCCAACCTCCACTAAAGCACAGGTCTCTGTGTAACACTTCAGGCTTTCCGTAGATGCAAGGGACCCTAGGAGACCAAAGGCATTCCTTGGTCTAGGCAGTTTGGTGCACACAGAGCACCCTGTGAAGAACGCTTGAACCAAGTACGTACTTGGTCGCTTTTGACTTGGATAGAAAGCACAGAGACTTCTGCGCCGTGTCATCCTGGAACCGGTGCCTGACGGGACTAGCCTTGTTTTCGCACCTTGAAGAATCCTCTATTGCCCCTTGAAGCTCCCTGAGAAACGCTGCTGTTGCCGGGCCTCTTCTCACGGCAGGCATGGCTGTGAGAGGGAAACGACGGTTTCACACGGAACCGGGGTACTCCAAGCTTCTCGGTCAGAGCTCATCCTGTCCTGTTGTATAGCTAAGGGGAAACTCCAAGTGAGGCCTAGCTTCGAAGGAGCACCCTGATTTGCCACGCAGCAGGGTAGGAGTGCAGCAGCTTCCGTGAGGCCTTAGTTCTCTCTTCTGCTTCAGTTGAAGGGTTGGAAGCTTTCCAGGACTCCTAGACTCCTCCCGGCAGCACCCGTTTCCGTACAAGGACACTGAGTACCCCGAGGCTCTCCTGAGTTGAAGAGCAACATTCAGGCCCGGAGGCACTTTGGAATACTCGTGTGGGTGCCGAGTGAAGGGCAGCGGCTTGCACACTGCCTCGGGGGAGCTGGATTTCCTCAGCACGCCAACAGCCTCAGGAACACTGTGGTAGCCTGTGCGGCAGGCCATGGAAGGCTGCATCATTACTGTAGTCGGAGCTGCACTGAGCAAAACGTCTTGCTTACAGTCCCTTCGAGGACCTCATACCTGAATTCAACCTACCTCAAGGAGTAAGTCGGCTTGCCGTCCAAGGGCCTCTAGAGCACAGTTGCTAGGGTAACGCTGCAGGCCTTTGGAAGATGCACGTGAGCCTACGACACCTAAGGCATTCTTTCATTTAAGCAGTTCGCTACACGCAGAGCACCCTGCACAGAGAAGATGATTCTCGAAGGACCCAGCGAGCAGCCAGGTCTCTTTGGACTTGGTAGAAACCACAGATGCTTCCTTCTGCATGTAAACTTGGAAAAGGCAGCCCTCTGAGGCAAGTCTGGTCTTCCCGACTTGAAAGCTCCAGTCATGCGGCCTTGGAGCTTCCTGAACAACGCTTTGGTTGCTGGACTTGTACTCACTGCAGGCATGGCTCTGGAAGAAACTGAGTTTTCTCGAAAGGAAGAGGGTGCTTTCAGGCCCTGGGCGGGAGCATATCCTGTCCTGCTCTAGAGCGAAGAGGGGGCAATCCCAACGTGGGCCGTAGCCCCCTACCTAAGGCCCTGATTTGCCATCCAGAAGGGTGGTTTTGCGGCCTTTTCCTTGAGGCCTTAGTCACACTCCTGCCCTCGTGTAACGGTACTAATCCTGTCAGGACTCCTGGCCCCCTCGCGTCAGCACCCGTATCCTTACGAGAACTCTGAGTACCCTCAGGCTCCCCTGGGCCTGCTGGGCCACACTCAGACACGTAGGCCATTCAGGGCGCCCCTGGCTAGGCCGAGTGAAGCGTATCACACTGCACTCTCTCCTGGCGGGGGTGGGGGGGGAGCTAGATTTCTTCAGCTCACCAACGGATTCAGGAACACGGTTCTGGCAAGTCCAGCACGCCACGGAAGTCGGCCACATTGCCCTGGTCTGAGCTGTACTGAGAAAATCTCTCTGCTTTCTAGTCCCTCTAGGCACTCATACCTGAAGTCAGCGTGTGTCACGTGGAAAGGCGGCCTGCACTACAAATTCCGCCAAAGCACAGATTTCTGTGGAACACTTCAGGGCTTCTTTCGGTAGATGCACAGGACCCTACAAGACCTAGGGCACTCTGTGGTCCCGGCAGTTCGCTACACGCAGAACGTCCCGTGTAGCAAAGTTGAATCAGGGAAGAGCCAAGTATGTCGCTAGGTCTCCTTTGACTGGACAGAAACCACAGACACTTACGCTGCGTGTCTTCCTGGAGCCGCTGCCTGATGGGACTAGCCTTGTTTTCGCACCTTGAAAGGTCCCATTATGCGCCTTGCAGCTCCCTGGAAAACACTGCTGTTGTCGGGCGTCCTCTCACGGCAGGCATGGCTGCGAGAGGGAAAAGACGGTTTCACGAGCAACCGGGGTATTCCAGTTTCTCGGTCAGAGCTCATCCTGTCCTGTTCCATAGCTAACGGGAAACTCCAAGTGAGGCCTAGCTTCGAAGGCGGGCCCTGATATGCCGGGCAGCAGGGGAGGAGTGCAGCAGCTCCCAGGAGGCCTTAGCTCTCTCTTCTGCTTTAGTTGAACGGTAGTAAGCCTTTCGGGTCTCCTAGACTCCTCGCGGCAGCACCCGTTTCCGTACAAGGACACCGAGTACCCCCGGGCTCTCCTGAGTTGAAGAGCAACATTCAGACCCCTAGACACCTCGGAGTGCCCGTGTGCGTGCCGAGTGAAGGGCAGCAGCTTTCACGCTGCCTCGGGGGAGCTAGATTGCCTCAGCTCACCAACAGCCTCAGGAACATATTTGTAGCGGTTGCAGAAGGCCATGCAAGGGTGCCTCATTACCGTAGTCAGAGCTGTACTGAGAGGAGCACTTTGCTTGCAATTCCTTCCAGGACCTCATACCTGAAGTCAACCGACCTCAAGGAGAATGTCGGCTTGGGGGTGTCCAAGTGCAACCAGAGCACAGTTTCTGGTGTAAAGCTGCAGGCTTTGGGACGATTCGCAGGACCCAAGAAACCGAGCGCATTCTTTCGTTTAGGCAGTTCACCTCAGGAAGAATACCCTGCATAGAAAAGTTGATCGTGGAAGGACTCCGTGAGAAGCTAGGTCTCTTTGACTTGGTAGAAAGCACTGAAGAGTCTGCTCCATGTCAACCTGGAAGGGGCCGTTTGAGACAAACCTTGCTTTCCCGCCTTGAAAGCTGCCTTTATGCGGCCTCGAAGCTACCTGGAAAACACTGATGTGGCCCGGATTCTCATCCGGGCAGGCATGGCTCTGAGAAGAGAAAGAGTTTCCATGAAAGAAACGGGGTGCCTTCCCGTCCCTGTTTGGGAGCTCGTCCTCCCTGCCCTATAGTTACCTTAGAACTTCACTGAGCAGAAGCCTCAAGGGAAGGCCCTGAATTGCGTGCAGAATGGTAGGCGCGCAGCACTTTCCACGAGGCAGTAGTCGTTGCTCGTCCTTAGTGTAACGCTGGTAAGCTTCTCAGGATTCCTAGGCGCCTCCGCGTCAGCCCGTGTCTCTGGACAAGGACACTGCGTAGTCCACGGACCCCTGGGCCTCCCGAGCAACGTCCAGCCCAGGGAGCCCTTCGGAGCACCCCTGTGTGTCTGCCGAGTGATCGGCAGCCTTTGCACACTCCCTTGGGAGAGCTAGATTTCCTCATCTCTCCAGCAGTTTGCGGAAGACGGTTCTAGCCAGTGCAGCATGCCGTGGCCTTCCGCCTCATCGCCCTTGTCTGAGCCGCACTGAGAGCATCCCTCTGCTTTTCAGTATTCCTAGCACCTCATACCTGAAGTCACCCCACCGCAAGGAGTCATTCCACTAGTGCTCCCACTGCAACTAGGGCACCGTTCTTCGTGTAACACGGCCGGATTTTGGAAGATGTTCAGGCCCCAAGGCCGACCTAGGGCAGTCCTTCATTGAGGCGGTTCGCTACACACAGAACCCCCCTGCGTAGAATAGCTGATTCAGGGATGGGCCCAGTGGGTAGCTTGTGTCCCTTTGACTCGACGGAAACCACACGTACTTAGACGGCGTGTCAATCTGGAGAGGCGTCTAAAGCGGTGTCTAAAGTCTTGTTTTCCCATATTGAATGCTTCACTCATGCGGCCTTGAAGCTACCCGAAGAATGCTTTGGTTGCCGGACGTGTACTCACTGCAGACTTGGCTCTGGAAGAGAATGAGTTTTCTCGAAAGAAAGAGGGTGCTTCCAGGTCCTGGGTGGGAGCTCTTCCGGCCCTGCTCTAGCGCTAAGGGGAATCTCAACGTGGGCCTTTAGCCTTCACGTGAGTTCTTGATTTTGCATCCAGAAGGGTAGGTGTGTAGCAGTTTCCCTGAGGCCTCAGTCGCAGTTCTGGGTTAGTTTAACGGGAGTAAGCGTCTAGAGACTCGTGGCCCCGTCGCGTCAGCGTCCGTTTTGGAACAAGAACTCTGCGCACCCGCAGGCTCCCCTGCGCTTGCTGGGCCACACTCAGACCGGTAGGCCCTTCAGGGTGCCCCAGGTTAGGCCGCACTCCACCTTGGGAGAGCTAAATTTCCTCGGCTCACCAACGGCTTCAGGAACACGGTTCTCGCAAGTCCAGCATAGCATGCAAGTCGGCCTCGTTGCCCTAGTCTGGGCTACACTGGGAGAAACTCTCTGCTTACATGCCCTTCTAGGAACTCATACCTGAAGTCACCGTATCGCAGGGGGAAAGGCGGCTTGCCTTCCAACCTCCACTAAAGCACAGGTCTCTGTGTAACACTTCAGGCTTTCCGTAGATGCAAGGGACCCTAGGAGACCAAAGGCATTCCTTGGTCTAGGCAGTTTGGTACACACAGAGCACCCTGTGAAGAACGCTTGAACCAAGTACGTACTTGGTCGCTTTTGACTTGGATAGAAAGCACAGAGACTTCTGCGCCGTGTCATCCTGGAACCGGTGCCTGACGGGACTAGCCTTGTTTTCGCACCTTGAAGAATCCTCTATTGCCCCTTGAAGCTCCCTGAGAAACGCTGCTGTTGCCGGGCCTCTTCTCACGGCAGGCATGGCTGTGAGAGGGAAACGACGGTTTCACACGGAACCGGGGTACTCCAAGCTTCTCGGTCAGAGCTCATCCTGTCCTGTTGTATAGCTAAGGGGAAACTCCAAGTGAGGCCTAGCTTCGAAGGAGCACCCTGATTTGCCACGCAGCAGGGTAGGAGTGCAGCAGCTTCCGTGAGGCCTTAGTTCTCTCTTCTGCTTCAGTTGAAGGGTTGGAAGCTTTCCAGGACTCCTAGACTCCTCCCGGCAGCACCCGTTTCCGTACAAGGACACTGAGTACCCCGAGGCTCTCCTGAGTTGAAGAGCAACATTCAGGCCCGGAGGCACTTTGGAATACTCGTGTGGGTGCCGAGTGAAGGGCAGCGGCTTGCACACTGCCTCGGGGGAGCTGGATTTCCTCAGCACGCCAACAGCCTCAGGAACACTGTGGTAGCCTGTGCGGCAGGCCATGGAAGGCTGCATCATTACTGTAGTCGGAGCTGCACTGAGCAAAACGTCTTGCTTACAGTCCCTTCGAGGACCTCATACCTGAATTCAACCTACCTCAAGGAGTAAGTCGGCTTGCCGTCCAAGGGCCTCTAGAGCACAGTTGCTAGGGTAACGCTGCAGGCCTTTGGAAGATGCACGTGAGCCTACGACACCTAAGGCATTCTTTCATTTAAGCAGTTCGCTACACGCAGAGCACCCTGCACAGAGAAGATGATTCTCGAAGGACCCAGCGAGCAGCCAGGTCTCTTTGGACTTGGTAGAAACCACAGATGCTTCCTTCTGCATGTAAACTTGGAAAAGGCAGCCCTCTGAGGCAAGTCTGGTCTTCCCGACTTGAAAGCTCCAGTCATGCGGCCTTGGAGCTTCCTGAACAACGCTTTGGTTGCTGGACTTGTACTCACTGCAGGCATGGCTCTGGAAGAAACTGAGTTTTCTCGAAAGGAAGAGGGTGCTTTCAGGCCCTGGGCGGGAGCATATCCTGTCCTGCTCTAGAGCGAAGAGGGGGCAATCCCAACGTGGGCCGTAGCCCCCTACCTAAGGCCCTGATTTGCCATCCAGAAGGGTGGTTTTGCGGCCTTTTCCTTGAGGCCTTAGTCACACTCCTGCCCTCGTGTAACGGTACTAATCCTGTCAGGACTCCTGGCCCCCTCGCGTCAGCACCCGTATCCTTACGAGAACTCTGAGTACCCTCAGGCTCCCCTGGGCCTGCTGGGCCACACTCAGACACGTAGGCCATTCAGGGCGCCCCTGGCTAGGCCGAGTGAAGCGTATCACACTGCACTCTCTCCTGGCGGGGGTGGGGGGGAAGCTAGATTTCTTCAGCTCACCAACGGATTCAGGAACACGGTTCTGGCAAGTCCTGCACGCCACGGAAGTCGGCCACATTGCCCTGGTCTGAGCTGTACTGAGAAAATCTCTCTGCTTTCTAGTCCCTCTAGGCACTCATACCTGAAGTCAGCGTGTGTCACGTGGAAAGGCGGCCTGCACTACAAATTCCGCCAAAGCATAGATTTCTGTGGAACACTTCAGGGCTTCTTTCGGTAGATGCACAGGACCCTACAAGACCTAGGGCACTCTGTGGTCCCGGCAGTTCGCTACACGCAGAACGTCCCGTGTAGCAAAGTTGAATCAGGGAAGAGCCAAGTATGTCGCTAGGTCTCCTTTGACTGGACAGAAACCACAGACACTTACGCTGCGTGTCTTCCTGGAGCCGCTGCCTGATGGGACTAGCCTTGTTTTCGCACCTTGAAAGGTCCCATTATGCGCCTTGCAGCTCCCTGGAAAACACTGCTGTTGTCGGGCGTCCTCTCACGGCAGGCATGGCTGCGAGAGGGAAAAGACGGTTTCACGAGCAACCGGGGTATTCCAGTTTCTCGGTCAGAGCTCATCCTGTCCTGTTCCATAGCTAACGGGAAACTCCAAGTGAGGCCTAGCTTCGAAGGCGGGCCCTGATATGCCGGGCAGCAGGGGAGGAGTGCAGCAGCTCCCAGGAGGCCTTAGCTCTCTCTTCTGCTTTAGTTGAACGGTAGTAAGCCTTTCGGGTCTCCTAGACTCCTCGCGGCAGCACCCGTTTCCGTACAAGGACACCGAGTACCCCCGGGCTCTCCTGAGTTGAAGAGCAACATTCAGACCCCTAGACACCTCGGAGTGCCCGTGTGCGTGCCGAGTGAAGGGCAGCAGCTTTCACGCTGCCTCGGGGGAGCTAGATTGCCTCAGCTCACCAACAGCCTCAGGAACATATTTGTAGCGGTTGCAGAAGGCCATGCAAGGGTGCCTCATTACCGTAGTCAGAGCTGTACTGAGAGGAGCACTTTGCTTGCAATTCCTTCCAGGACCTCATACCTGAAGTCAACCGACCTCAAGGAGAATGTCGGCTTGGGGGTGTCCAAGTGCAACCAGAGCACAGTTTCTGGTGTAAAGCTGCAGGCTTTGGGACGATTCGCAGGACCCAAGAAACCGAGCGCATTCTTTCGTTTAGGCAGTTCACCTCAGGAAGAATACCCTGCATAGAAAAGTTGATCGTGGAAGGACTCCGTGAGAAGCTAGGTCTCTTTGACTTGGTAGAAAGCACTGAAGAGTCTGCTCCATGTCAACCTGGAAGGGGCCGTTTGAGACAAACCTTGCTTTCCCGCCTTGAAAGCTGCCTTTATGCGACCTCGAAGCTACCTGGAAAACACTGATGTGGCCCGGATTCTCATCCGGGCAGGCATGGCTCTGAGAAGAGAAAGAGTTTCCATGAAAGAAACGGGGTGCCTTCCCGTCCCTGTTTGGGAGCTCGTCCTCCCTGCCCTATAGTTACCTTAGAACTTCACTGAGCAGAAGCCTCAAGGGAAGGCCCTGAATTGCGTGCAGAATGGTAGGCGCGCAGCACTTTCCACGAGGCAGTAGTCGTTGCTCGTCCTTAGTGTAACGCTGGTAAGCTTCTCAGGATTCCTAGGCGCCTCCGCGTCAGCCCGTGTCTCTGGACAAGGACACTGCGTAGTCCACGGACCCCTGGGCCTCCCGAGCAACGTCCAGCCCAGGGAGCCCTTCGGAGCACCCCTGTGTGTCTGCCGAGTGATCGGCAGCCTTTGCACACTCCCTTGGGAGAGCTAGATTTCCTCATCTCTCCAGCAGTTTGCGGAAGACGGTTCTAGCCAGTGCAGCATGCCGTGGCCTTCCGCCTCATCGCCCTTGTCTGAGCCGCACTGAGAGCATCCCTCTGCTTTTCAGTATTCCTAGCACCTCATACCTGAAGTCACCCCACCGCAAGGAGTCATTCCACTAGTGCTCCCACTGCAACTAGGGCACCGTTCTTCGTGTAACACGGCCGGATTTTGGAAGATGTTCAGGCCCCAAGGCCGACCTAGGGCAGTCCTTCATTGAGGCGGTTCGCTACACACAGAACCCCCCTGCGTAGAATAGCTGATTCAGGGATGGGCCCAGTGGGTAGCTTGTGTCCCTTTGACTCGACGGAAACCACACGTACTTAGACGGCGTGTCAATCTGGAGAGGCGTCTAAAGCGGTGTCTAAAGTCTTGTTTTCCCATATTGAATGCTTCACTCATGCGGCCTTGAAGCTACCCGAAGAATGCTTTGGTTGCCGGACGTGTACTCACTGCAGACTTGGCTCTGGAAGAGAATGAGTTTTCTCGAAAGAAAGAGGGTGCTTCCAGGTCCTGGGTGGGAGCTCTTCCGGCCCTGCTCTAGCGCTAAGGGGAATCTCAACGTGGGCCTTTAGCCTTCACGTGAGTTCTTGATTTTGCATCCAGAAGGGTAGGTGTGTAGCAGTTTCCCTGAGGCCTCAGTCGCAGTTCTGGGTTAGTTTAACGGGAGTAAGCGTCTAGAGACTCGTGGCCCCGTCGCGTCAGCGTCCGTTTTGGAACAAGAACTCTGCGCACCCGCAGGCTCCCCTGCGCTTGCTGGGCCACACTCAGACCGGTAGGCCCTTCAGGGTGCCCCAGGTTAGGCCGCACTCCACCTTGGGAGAGCTAAATTTCCTCGGCTCACCAACGGCTTCAGGAACACGGTTCTCGCAAGTCCAGCATAGCATGCAAGTCGGCCTCGTTGCCCTAGTCTGGGCTACACTGGGAGAAACTCTCTGCTTACATGCCCTTCTAGGAACTCATACCTGAAGTCACCGTATCGCAGGGGGAAAGGCGGCTTGCCTTCCAACCTCCACTAAAGCACAGGTCTCTGTGTAACACTTCAGGCTTTCCGTAGATGCAAGGGACCCTAGGAGACCAAAGGCATTCCTTGGTCTAGGCAGTTTGGTACACACAGAGCACCCTGTGAAGAACGCTTGAACCAAGTACGTACTTGGTCGCTTTTGACTTGGATAGAAAGCACAGAGACTTCTGCGCCGTGTCATCCTGGAACCGGTGCCTGACGGGACTAGCCTTGTTTTCGCACCTTGAAGAATCCTCTATTGCCCCTTGAAGCTCCCTGAGAAACGCTGCTGTTGCCGGGCCTCTTCTCACGGCAGGCATGGCTGTGAGAGGGAAACGACGGTTTCACACGGAACCGGGGTACTCCAAGCTTCTCGGTCAGAGCTCATCCTCTCCTGTTGTATAGCTAAGGGGAAACTCCAAGTGAGGCCTAGCTTCGAAGGAGCACCCTGATTTGCCACGCAGCAGGGTAGGAGTGCAGCAGCTTCCGTGAGGCCTTAGTTCTCTCTTCTGCTTCAGTTGAAGGGTTGGAAGCTTTCCAGGACTCCTAGACTCCTCCCGGCAGCACCCGTTTCCGTACAAGGACACTGAGTACCCCGAGGCTCTCCTGAGTTGAAGAGCAACATTCAGGCCCGGAGGCACTTTGGAATACTCGTGTGGGTGCCGAGTGAAGGGCAGCGGCTTGCACACTGCCTCGGGGGAGCTGGATTTCCTCAGCACGCCAACAGCCTCAGGAACACT
The DNA here is from genome assembly GCF_963924675.1 of Phocoena phocoena. NCBI lineage: Eukaryota > Metazoa > Chordata > Mammalia > Artiodactyla > Phocoenidae > Phocoena > Phocoena phocoena. The sequence goes on from NW_027077553.1 coordinate 58,600, forward strand.
GTGGTAGCCTGTGCGGCAGGCCATGGAAGCCTGCATCATTACTGTAGTCGGAGCTGCACTGAGCAAAACGTCTTGCTTACAGTCCCTTCGAGGACCTCATACCTGAATTCAACCTACCTCAAGGAGTAAGTCGGCTTGCCGTCCAAGGGCCTCTAGAGCACAGTTGCTAGGGTAACGCTGCAGGCCTTTGGAAGATGCACGTGAGCCTACGACACCTAAGGCATTCTTTCATTTAAGCAGTTCGCTACACGCAGAGCACCCTGCACAGAGAAGATGATTCTCGAAGGACCCAGCGAGCAGCCAGGTCTCTTTGGACTTGGTAGAAACCACAGATGCTTCCTTCTGCATGTAAACTTGGAAAAGGCAGCCCTCTGAGGCAAGTCTGGTCTTCCCGACTTGAAAGCTCCAGTCATGCGGCCTTGGAGCTTCCTGAACAACGCTTTGGTTGCTGGACTTGTACTCACTGCAGGCATGGCTCTGGAAGAAACTGAGTTTTCTCGAAAGGAAGAGGGTGCTTTCAGGCCCTGGGCGGGAGCATATCCTGTCCTGCTCTAGAGCGAAGAGGGGGCAATCCCAACGTGGGCCGTAGCCCCCTACCTAAGGCCCTGATTTGCCATCCAGAAGGGTGGTTTTGCGGCCTTTTCCTTGAGGCCTTAGTCACACTCCTGCCCTCGTGTAACGGTACTAATCCTGTCAGGACTCCTGGCCCCCTCGCGTCAGCACCCGTATCCTTACGAGAACTCTGAGTACCCTCAGGCTCCCCTGGGCCTGCTGGGCCACACTCAGACACGTAGGCCATTCAGGGCGCCCCTGGCTAGGCCGAGTGAAGCGTATCACACTGCACTCTCTCCTGGCGGGGGTGGGGGGGGAGCTAGATTTCTTCAGCTCACCAACGGATTCAGGAACACGGTTCTGGCAAGTCCAGCACGCCACGGAAGTCGGCCACATTGCCCTGGTCTGAGCTGTACTGAGAAAATCTCTCTGCTTTCTAGTCCCTCTAGGCACTCATACCTGAAGTCAGCGTGTGTCACGTGGAAAGGCGGCCTGCACTACAAATTCCGCCAAAGCACAGATTTCTGTGGAACACTTCAGGGCTTCTTTCGGTAGATGCACAGGACCCTACAAGACCTAGGGCACTCTGTGGTCCCGGCAGTTCGCTACACGCAGAACGTCCCGTGTAGCAAAGTTGAATCAGGGAAGAGCCAAGTATGTCGCTAGGTCTCCTTTGACTGGACAGAAACCACAGACACTTACGCTGCGTGTCTTCCTGGAGCCGCTGCCTGATGGGACTAGCCTTGTTTTCGCACCTTGAAAGGTCCCATTATGCGCCTTGCAGCTCCCTGGAAAACACTGCTGTTGTCGGGCGTCCTCTCACGGCAGGCATGGCTGCGAGAGGGAAAAGACGGTTTCACGAGCAACCGGGGTATTCCAGTTTCTCGGTCAGAGCTCATCCTGTCCTGTTCCATAGCTAACGGGAAACTCCAAGTGAGGCCTAGCTTCGAAGGCGGGCCCTGATATGCCGGGCAGCAGGGGAGGAGTGCAGCAGCTCCCAGGAGGCCTTAGCTCTCTCTTCTGCTTTAGTTGAACGGTAGTAAGCCTTTCGGGTCTCCTAGACTCCTCGCGGCAGCACCCGTTTCCGTACAAGGACACCGAGTACCCCCGGGCTCTCCTGAGTTGAAGAGCAACATTCAGACCCCTAGACACCTCGGAGTGCCCGTGTGCGTGCCGAGTGAAGGGCAGCAGCTTTCACGCTGCCTCGGGGGAGCTAGATTGCCTCAGCTCACCAACAGCCTCAGGAACATATTTGTAGCGGTTGCAGAAGGCCATGCAAGGGTGCCTCATTACCGTAGTCAGAGCTGTACTGAGAGGAGCACTTTGCTTGCAATTCCTTCCAGGACCTCATACCTGAAGTCAACCGACCTCAAGGAGAATGTCGGCTTGGGGGTGTCCAAGTGCAACCAGAGCACAGTTTCTGGTGTAAAGCTGCAGGCTTTGGGACGATTCGCAGGACCCAAGAAACCGAGCGCATTCTTTCGTTTTAGGCAGTTCACCTCAGGAAGAATACCCTGCATAGAAAAGTTGATCGTGGAAGGACTCCGTGAGAAGCTAGGTCTCTTTGACTTGGTAGAAAGCACTGAAGAGTCTGCTCCATGTCAACCTGGAAGGGGCCGTTTGAGACAAACCTTGCTTTCCCGCCTTGAAAGCTGCCTTTATGCGGCCTCGAAGCTACCTGGAAAACACTGATGTGGCCCGGATTCTCATCCGGGCAGGCATGGCTCTGAGAAGAGAAAGAGTTTCCATGAAAGAAACAGGGTGCCTTCCCGTCCCTGTTTGGGAGCTCGTCCTCCCTGCCCTATAGTTACCTTAGAACTTCACTGAGCAGAAGCCTCAAGGGAAGGCCCTGAATTGCGTGCAGAATGGTAGGCGCGCAGCACTTTCCACGAGGCAGTAGTCGTTGCTCGTCCTTAGTGTAACGCTGGTAAGCTTCTCAGGATTCCTAGGCGCCTCCGCGTCAGCCCGTGTCTCTGGACAAGGACACTGCGTAGTCCACGGACCCCTGGGCCTCCCGAGCAACGTCCAGCCCAGGGAGCCCTTCGGAGCACCCCTGTGTGTCTGCCGAGTGATCGGCAGCCTTTGCACACTCCCTTGGGAGAGCTAGATTTCCTCATCTCTCCAGCAGTTTGCGGAAGACGGTTCTAGCCAGTGCAGCATGCCGTGGCCTTCCGCCTCATCGCCCTTG
>NW_027077554.1:0-19000 GCF_963924675.1 Phocoena phocoena
AATATACCTGACTAGGAAAAATCTTAAAACCCATGGATATATATGTCTCCGTAAGAGAATCAAGCGTGTGTACAGCGACGGAAATGCAGCAGTGAAAATCCGATAAATCCCATTATCAAAATAAATTTCGAAAACAAAACACAAAGACAGTGAAATAGAGAGCAATTCTTAAATAATTCAGTCAGGGCATGTGATGCAACCGGGATTGACCACATCTACACCCAGAGCTGGTTGAGACATAAGGCTGGACACTTCAGGCTGATAGCATTGGTGAGTTTCGGTGAGCAAATGCAGACCCTTTGAAGTCATACTGCATGGTACCCATTCCATGGGTCCCAACTCTCCGGGTTCAAGGGATTCTACCTCCAGCTAAAACATGCATGGGAAACGCAGAGTATCGTCCACCGTGTGATTGGGAAATGATTTAAAATGCATCTCAGTTTTCGTATCTTGGTCCTCGGGTTCACCATTCCAGATGCTTTACTATCACTCTCCCCGCTTGGAGAGTCAGTGCCTTTAACCTGCTGTTTCGCACAGCTTGCAATTTCTGTGCAAGATGAACAGGAATAGGGAGAACCAATGAGAGACTAGCTGTAGGTGTCTGCACGGGCAAATGTAACGCTCATTGCCCACCAGGAAGAGGAATTAAACAAAGGCACAGTGTGCCCTGCTGGAAACAGATTAGGGCCTGAAGCAATCCTGCGGATTTGTGCCCAGCTCACAAGAAAGCGAGTTGAAGAAAGGAGCTCAGGGGCACTGTAATTCACAAACCTGCAGAGTTATAAATGACAGTTATCCTCCAAAATATATTGAAGTAAGCCTGCGAAGGGGACTTGAAAGCGGGGCAGAATTTCAGGAAAACGATTGCAGGGGGTAGACTGGAATTGCCCTGAAAGCATAGGAAAAGAGGCAGAACGTCGACAATGATGCACTTGGCCGAAAAGGGCGTATGCGTTTTTTCCTGAATATATTCAGGAAAAAACGCATACGCCCTTTTTGGCCAACCAAGCAAGCCTGTAAAGGAAATCTGCACTACAATGAAGTCTCACTGCCCCCCCCGGCAAAAGGGCCATCTGAAAAAAGTGTAAAATCCAGAAATGTAGGACAGGATATGGAGAACAGGGAGCCTTGTTATGCTGATTGGCAGGATGTAAATTGCCAGCAGCCACCCTGGAGAAGTGTATGGTGTTTCCTGAAACACGTAAGAAACAAAGCAACAAAGCCTATGGCAATTGCACTTATGGTCCTATTCCTTAGGGAAATTAAAATCAAAAACAGAGAGCCACTCCAATATTTGGGACGGCTGTGTTCACAAGAAGCTCGTCTACAGTATCAGGTAAATATCCCAGAAAGCAAAAAATGGATAAAGAAGTTGTGGCACGTACGTACAATGCAATATCACTCAGCAATGAAATCTGTGTCATCAGGCCCGTAGCGGCATAGTGAGTGGATGCAGGTACGGTGATTCTACGTGAACTACGTCACAGAGAAAAAGAAACATCATAAGATATCACTAATGCACGGAATGTAAACTTGACTACACATGAACTGAATTACAAAACAGAACAGGGTCTCAAATTTAGAAAACCAACTAGTGCTTGCTTATGGGGAAAGGTGCCTTGGGGTGCTGCATAAAACCAGAGACTGAAATTAGCACAGATAACATTCCATAAGCCAAATATGTAATAGAGAAGACCTACTCCTTGCTCAACGAAATGGACCCAACACCACATATTTAACGCCTAGGAATATACCTGACTAGGAAGAATCTTAAAACCCATGGATATATATGTCTCCGTAAGAGAATCAAGCGTGTATACAGCGGGCGAAACGCAGCAGTGAAAATTCGATAAATCCCATTATCAAAATAAATTTCGAAAACTAAACACAAAGACAGTGAAATAGAGAGCAATTCTAAAATAATTCACTCAGGGCATGTGATGCAACCGGGATTTAACACATCTACACCCAGAGCTGGTTGAGACAAAAGGCTGGACACTTCAGGCTGATAGCATTGGTGAGTTTCGGTGAGCAAATGCAGACCCTTTGAAGTCATACTGCATGGTACCCATTCCATGGGTCCCAACGCTCCAGGTTCAAGGGATTCTTCCTCCAGCTAAAACATGCATGGGAAACCCAGAGTATCATCCACCATGTGATTGGGAAACGATTTAAAATGCATCTCAGTTTTCGTATCCTGGTTCTCGGGTTCACAATTCCAGATGCTTTACTAAAACCCTCCCCGCTTGGAGAGTCAGTGCCTTTAACCTCCTGTTTGGCACAGCTTGCAATTTCTGTGCAAGATGAACAAGAATAGGGAGAACCAATGAGAGACTAGCTGTAGGTGTATGCACGGGCAAATGTAACACTCATTGCCCACCAGGAAGAGGAATTAAACAAAGGCTCAGCGTGCCCTGCCGGAAACAGATTAGGGCCTGAAGCAATCCTGCGGTTTTGTGCCCAGCTCACAAGAAAGCGAGTTGAAGAAAGGAGCTCAGGGGCACTGTAATTCACAAACCTGCAGAGTTATAAATGACAGCTATCCTCCAAAAATATATTAAAGTAAGCCTGTGAAGGGGACTTGAAAGCGGGGCAGAATTTCAGGAAAACGATTGCAGGGGGTAGACTGGAATTGCCCTGAAAGCATAGGAAAAGAGGCAGAACATCGACAATGATGCACTTGGCCAAAAAGTGCGTATGCGTTTTTTCCTGAATATATTCAGGAAAAAACGCATACGCCCTTTTTGGCCAACCAAGCAAGCCTGTAAAGGAAATCTGCACTACAATGAAGTCTCACTGCCCCCCGGGCAAAAGGGCCATCGGAAAAAAGTGTAAAATCCAGAAATGTAGGACAGGATATGGAGAACAGGGAGCCTTGTTATGCTGATTGGCAGGATGTAAATTGCCAGCAGCCACCCTGGAGAAGTGTATGGTGTTTCCTGAAACACGTAACAAACAAAGCAACACAGCCTATGGCACTTCCACTTATGGTCCTATAGCTTACGGAAATTAAAATCAAAAACAGACAGCCACCCCAATATTTGGGACGGCTGTGTTCACAAGAAGATCGTCTACACTATCAGGTAAATATCCCAGAAAGCAAAAAATGGATAAAGAAGTTGTGGCACGTACGTACAATGCAATATCACTCAGCAATGAAATCTGTGTCATCAGGCCCGTAGCGGCATAGTGAGTGGATGCAGGTACGGTGATTCTACGTGAACTACGTCACACAGAAAAAGAAACATCATAAGATATCACTAATACACGGAATGTAAACTTGACTACACATGAACTGAATTACAAAACAGAACAGGGTCTCAAATTTAGAAAACCAACTAGTGCTTGCTTATGGGGAAAGGTGCCTTGGGGTGCTGCATAAAACCAGAGACTGAAATTAGCACAGATAACTTTCCATAAGCCAAATATGTAATAGACAAGACCTACTCCTTGCTCAACAAAATGGACCCAACACCACATATTTAACGCCTAGGAATATACCTGACTAGGAAGAATCTTAAAACCCATGGATATATATGTCTCCGTAAGAGAATCAAGCGTGTATACAGCGGGCGAAACGCAGCAGTGAAAATTCGATAAATCCCATTATCAAAATAAATTTCGAAAACAAAACACAAAGACAGTGAAATAGAGAGCAATTCTTAAATAATTCACTCAGGGCATGTGATGCAACCGGGATTGACCACATCTACACCCAGAACTGTTTGAGACATAAGGCTGGACACTTCAGGCTGATAGCATTGGTGAGTTTCGGTGAGCAAATGCAGACCCTTTGAAGTCATACTGCATGGTACCCATTCCATGGGTCCCCACTCTCCAGGTTCAAGGGATTCTTCCTCCAGCTAAAACATGCATGGGAAACCCAGAGTATCATCCACCATGTGATTGGGAAACGATTTAAAAGGCATCTCAGTTTTCGTATCCTGGTTCTCGGGTTCCCCATTCCAGATGCTTTACTAAAACTCTCCCCGCTTGGAGAGTCAGTGCCTTTAACCTCCTGTTTGGCACAGCTTGCAATTTCTGTGCAAGATGAACAGGAATAGGGAGAATCAATGAGAGACTAGCTGTAGGTGTGTGCACAGGCAAATGTAACACTCATTGCCCACCAGGAAGAGGAATTAAACAAAGGCTCAGCGTGCCCTGCCGGAAACAGATTAGGGCCTGAAGCAATCCTGCGGTTTTGTGCCCAGCTCACAAGAAAGCGAGTTGAAGAAAGGAGCTCAGGGGCACTGTAATTCACAAACCTGCAGAGTTATAAATGACAGCTATCCTCCAAAAATATATTGAAGTAAGCCTGCGAAGGGGACTTGAAAGCGGGGCAGAATTTCGGGAAAACGATTGCAGGGGGTAGACTGGAATTGCCCTGAAAGCATAGGAAAAGAAGCAGAACGTCGACAATGATGCACTTGGCCAAAAAGGGCGTATGCGTTTTTTCCTGAATATATTCAGGAAAAAACGCATACGCCCTTTTTGGCCAACCAAGCAAGCCTGTAAAGGAAATCTGCACTACAATGAAGTCTCACTGCCCCCCGGGCAAAAGGGCCATCTGAAAAAAGTGTAAAATCCAGAAATGTAGGACAGGATATGGAGAACAGGGAGCCTTGTTATGCTGATTGGCAGGATGTAAATTGCCAGCAGCCACCCTGGAGATGTGTATGGTGTTTCCTGAAACACGTAACAAACAAAGCAACACAGCCTATGGCACTTCCACTTATGGTCCTATAGCTTACGGAAATTAAAATCAAAAACAGAGAGCCACCCCAAAATTTGGGACGGCTGTGATCACAAGAAGCTCGTCTACACTATCAGGTAAATATCCCAGAAAGCAAAAAATGGATAAAGAAGTTGTGGCACGTACATACAATGCAATATCACTCAGCAATGAAATCTGTGTCATCAGGCCCGTAGCGGCATAGTGAGTGGATGCAGGTACGGTGATTCTACGTGAACTACGTCACACAGAAAAAGAAACATCATAAGATATCACTAATACACGGAATGTAAACTTGACTACACATGAACTGAATTACAAAACAGAACAGGGTCTCAAATTTAGAAAACCAACTAGTGCTTGCTTATGGGGAAAGGTGCCTTGGGGTGCTGCATAAAACCAGAGACTGAAATTAGCACAGATAACTTTCCATAAGCCAAATATGTAATAGACAAGAACTACTCCTTGCTCAACGAAATGGACCCAACACCACATATTCAACGCCTAGGAATATACCTGACTAGGAAGAATCTAAAAATCCATGGATATATATGTCTCCGTAAGAGAATCAAGCGTGTGTACAGCGGCCGAAACGCAGCAGTGAATATCCGATAAATCCCATTATCAAAATAAATTTCGAAAACAAAACACAAAGACAGTGAAATAGAGAGCAATTCTTAAATAATTCACTCAGGGCATGTAATGCAACCGGGATTTACCACATCTACACCCAGAGCTGGTTGAGAGATAAGGCTGGACACTTCAGGCTGATAGCATTGGTGAGTTTCAGTGAGCAAATGCAGACCCTTTGAAGTCATACTGCATGGTTCACATTCCATGGGTCCCAACTCTCCAGGTTCAAGGGATTCTTCCTCCAGCTAAAACATGCATGGGAAACCCAGAGTATCGTCCACCGTGTGATTGGGAAACGATTTAAAATGCATCTCAGTTTTCGTATCCTGGTCCTCGGGTTCACCATTCCAGATGCTTTACTAACACTCTCCCCGCTTGGAGAGTCAGTGCCTTTAACCTCCTGTTTGGCACAGCTTGCAATTTCTGTGCAAGATGAACAGGAATAGGGAGAACCAATGAGAGACTAGCTGTAGGTGTCTGCACGGGCAAATGTAACGCTCATTGCCCACCAGGAAGAGGAATTAAACAAAGGCTCAGTGTGCCCTGCTGGAAACAGATTAGGGCCTGAAGCAATCCTGCGGTTTTGTGCCCAGCTCACAAGAAAGCGAGTTGAAGAAAGGAGCTCAGGGGCACTGTACTTCACAAACCTGCAGAGTTATAAATGACAGCTATCCTCCAAAAATATATTGAAGTAAGCCTGCGAAGGGGACTTGAACGCGGGGCTGAATTTCAAGAAAACGATTGCATGGGGTAGACTGGAATTGCCCTGAAAGCATAGGAAAAGAGGCACAACGTCGACAATGATGCACTTGGCCAAAAAGGGCGTATGCGTTTTTTCCTGAATATATTCAGGAAAAAACGCATACGCCCTTTTTGGCCAACCAAGCAAGCCTGTAAAAGAAATCTGCACTACAATGAAATCTCACTGCCCCCCCGGGCAAAAGGGCCATCTGAAAAAAGTGTAAAATCCAGAAAGGTAGGACAGGATATGGAGAACAGGGAGCCTTGTTATGCTGATTGGCAGGATGTAAATTGCCAGCAGCCACCCTGGAGAAGTGTATGGTGTTTCCTGAAACACGTAAGAAACAAAGCAACACAGCCTATGGCACTTCCACTTATGGTCCTATAGCTTACGGAAATTAAAATCAAAAACAGACAGCCACCCCAATATTTGGGACGGCTGTGTTCACAAGAAGCTCGTCTACAGTATCAGGTTAATATCCCAGAAAGCAAAAATTGGATAAAGAAGTTGTGGCACGTACGTACAATGCAATATCACTCAGCAATGAAATCTGTGTCATCAGGCCCGTAGCGGCATAGTGAGTGGATGCAGGTACGGTGATTCTACGTGAACTACTTCACACAGAAAAAGAAACATCATAAGATATCACTAATACACGGAATGTAAACTTGACTACACATGAACTGAATTACAAAAAAGAACAGGGTCTCAAATTTAGAAAACCAACTAGTGCTTGCTTATGGGGAAAGGTGCCTTGGGGTGCTGCATAAAACCAGAGACTGAAATTAGCACAGATAACTTTCCATAAGCCAAATATGTAATAGACAAGACCTACTCCTTGCTCAACGAAATGGACCCAACACCACATATTCAACGCCTAGGAATATACCTGACTAGGAAGAATCTTAAAACCCATGGATATATATGTCTCCGTAAGAGAATCAAGCGTGTGTACAGCGGCCGAAACGCAGCAGTGAAAATCCGATAAATCCCATTATCAAAATAAATTTCGAAAACAAAACACAAAGACAGTGAAATAGAGAGCAATTCTTAAATAATTCACTCAGGGCATGTGATGCAACCGGGATTGACCACATCTACACCCAGAGCTGGTTGAGACATAAGGCTGGACACTTCAGGCTGATAGCATTGGTGAGTTTCGGTGAGCAAATGCAGACCCTTTGAAGTCATACTGCATGGTACCCATTCCATGGGTCCCAACTCTCCAGGTTCAAGGGATTCTACCTCCAGCTAAAACATGCATGGGAAACGCAGAGTATCGTCCACCGTGTGATTGGGAAATGATTTAAAATGCATCTCAGTTTTCGTATCCTGGTCCTCGGGTTCACCATTCCAGATGCTTTACTATCACTCTCCCCGCTTGGAGAGTCAGTGCGTTTAACCTCCTGTTTCGCACAGCTTGCAATTTCTGTGCAAGATGAACAGGAATAGGGAGAACCAATGAGAGACTAGCTGTAGGTGTCTGCACGGGCAAATGTAACGCTCATTTCCCACCAGGAAGAGTAATTAACCAAAGGCTCAGCATGCCCTACCGGAAACAGATTAGGGCCTGAAGCAATCCTGCGGTTTTGTGCCCAGCTCACAAGAAAGCGAGTTGAAGAAAGGAGCTCAGGGGCACTGTAATTCACAAACCTGCAGAGTTATAAATGACAGCTATCCTCCAAAAATATATTGAAGTAAGCCTGCGAAGGGGACTTGAAAGCAGGGCAGAATTTCAGGAAAACGATTGCAGGGGGTAGACTGGAATTGCCCTGAAAGCATAGGAAAAGAGGCAGAACGTCGACAATGATGCACTTGGCTAAAAAGGGCGTATGCGTTTTTTCCTGAATATATTCAGGAAAAAACGCATACGCCCTTTTTGGCCAACCAAGCAAGCCTGTAAAGGAAATCTGCACTACAATGAAGTCTCACTGCCCCACGGGCAAAAGGGCCATCTGAAAAAAGTGTAAAATCCAGAAATGTAGGACAGGATATGGAGAACAGGGAGCCTTGTTATGCTGATTGGCAGGATGTAAATTGCCAGCAGCCACCCTGGAGAAGTGTATGGTGTTTCCTGAAACACGTAACAAACAAAGCAACACAGCCTATGGCACTTCCACTTATGGTCCTATAGCTTACGGAAATTAAAATCAAAAACAGACAGCCACCCCAATATTTGGGACGGCTGTGTTCACAAGAAGCTCGTCTACAGTATCAGGTAAATATCCCAGAAAGCAAAAAATGGATAAAGAAGTTGTGGCACGTACGTACAATGCAATATCACTCAGCAATGAAATCTGTGTCATCAGGCCCGTAGCGGCATAGTGAGTGGATGCAGGTACTGTGATTCTACGTGAACTACGTCACACAGAAAAAGAAACATCATAAGATATCACTAATACACGGAATGTAAACTTGACTACACATGAACTGAATTACAAAACAGAACAGGGTCTCAAATTTAGAAAACCAACTAGTGCTTGCTAATGGGGAAAGGTGCCTTGGGGTGCTGCATAAAACCAGAGACTGAAATTAGCACAGATAACTTTCCATAAGCCAAATATGTAATAGACAAGACCTACTCCTTGCTCAACGAAATGGAACCAACACCACATATTCAACGCCTAGGAATATACCTGACTAGGAAGAATCTAAAAACCCATGGATATATATGTCTCCGTAAGAGAATCAAGCGTGTGTACAGCGGCCGAAACGCAGCAGTGAAAATCCGATAAATCCCATTATCAAAATAAATTTCGAAAACAAAACACAAAGACAGTGAAATAGAGAGCAATTCTTAAATAATTCACTCAGGGCATGTGATGCAACCGGGATTGACCACATCTACACCCAGAGCTGGTTGAGACATAAGGCTGGACACTTCAGGCTGATAGCATTGGTGAGTTTCGGTGAGCAAATGCAGACCCTTTGAAGTCATACTGCATGGTACCAATTCCATGGGTCCCAACTCTCCAGGTTCAAGGGATTCTTCCTCCAGCTAAAACATGCATGGGAAACCCAGAGTATTGTCCACCGTGTGATTGGGAAACGATTTAAAATGCATCTCAGTTTTCGTATCCTGGTCCTCGGGTTCACCATTCCACATGCTTTACTAACACTCTCCCCGCTTGGAGAGTCAGTGCGTTTAACCTCCTGTTTGGCAAAGCTTGCAATTTCTTTGCAAGATGAACAGGAATAGGGAGAACCAATGAGAGACTAGCTGTAGGTGTCTGCACGGGCAAATGTAACGCTCATTGCCCACCAGGAAGAGGAATTAAACAAAGGCTCAGTGTGCCCTGCCGGAAACAGATTAGGGCCTGAAGCAATCCTGCGGTTTTGTGCCCAGCTCACAAGAAAGCGAGTTGAAGAAAGGAGCTCAGGGGCACTGTAATTCACAAACCTGCAGAGTTATAAATGACAGTTATCCTCCAAAAATATATTGAAGTAAGCCTGCGAAGGGGACTTGAAAGCGGGGCAGAATTTCAGGAAAACGATTGCAGGGGGTAGACTGGAATTGCCGTGAAAGCATAGGAAAAGAGGCAGAACGTCGACAATGATGCACTTGGCCAAAAAGGGCGTATGCGTTTTTTCCTGAAAATATTCAGGAAAAAACGCATACGCCCTTTTTGGCCAAACAAGCAAGCCTGTAAAGGAAATCTGCACTACAATGAAGTCTCACTGCCCCCCGGGCAAGAGGGCCATCTGAAAAAAGTGTAAAATCCAGAAAGATAGGACAGGATATGGAGAACAGGGAGCCTTGTTATGCTGATTGGCAGGATGTAAATTGCCAACAGCCACCCTGGAGAAGTGTATGGTGTTTCCTGAAACACGTAAGAAATAAAGCAACACAGCCTATGGCACTTCCACTTATGGTCCTATAGCTTACGGAAATTAAAATCAAAAACAGACAGCCACCCCAATATTTGGGACGGTGTGTTCACAAGAAGCTCGTCTACACTATCAGGTAAATATCCCAGAAAGCAAAAAATGGATAAAGAAGTTGTGGCACGTACGTGCAATGCAGTATCACTCAGCAATGAAATCTGTGTCATCAGGCCCGTAGCGGCATAGTGAATGGATGCAGGTACGGTGATTCTACGTGAACTACGTCACACAGAAAAAGAAACATCATAAGATATCACTAATACACGGAATGTAAACTTGACTACACATGAACTGAATTACAAAACAGAACAGGGTCTCAAATTTAGAAAACCAACTAGTGCTTGCTTATGGGGAAAGGTGCCATGGGGTGCTGCATAAAACCAGAGACTGAAATTAGCACAGATAACATTCCATAAGCCAAATATGTAATACACAAAACCTACTCCTTGCTCAACGAAATGGACTCAACACCACATATTCAACGCCTAGGAATATACCTGACTAGGAAGAATCTTGAAACCCATGGATATATATGTCTCCGTAAGAGAATCAAGCGTGTGTACAGCGGCCGAAACGCAGCAGTGAAAATCCGATAAATCCCATTATCAAAATAAATTTCGAAAACAAAACACAAAGACAGTGAAATAGAGAGCAATTCTTAAATAATTCACTCAGGGCATGTGATGCAACCGGGATTGACCACATCTACACCCAGAGCTGGTTGAGACATAAGGCTGGACACTTCAGGCTGATAGCATTGGTGAGTTTCGGTGAGCAAATGCAGACCCTGTGAAGTCATACTGCATGGTACCCATTCCATGGGTCCCAACTCTCCAGGTTAAAGGGATTCTTCCTCCAGCTAAAACATGCATGGGAAACCCAGAGTATCATCCACCGTGTGATTGGGAAACGATTTAAAATACATCTCAGTTTTTGTATCCTGGTCCTCGGTTTCACCATTCTAGATTCTTTACTAACACTCTCCCTGCTCGGAGAGTCAGTGCCTTTAACCTCCTGTTTGGCACAGCTTGCAATTTCTGTGCAAGATGAACAGGAATAGGGAGAACCAATGAGAGACTAGCTGTAGGTGTCTGCACGGGCAAATGTAACGCTCATTTCCCGCCAGGAAGAGGAATTAACCAAAGGCTCAGCATGCCCTGCCGGAAACAGATTAGGGCCTGAAGCAATCCTGCGTTTTTGTTCCCAGCTCACAAGACAGCGAGTTGAAGAAAGGAGCTCAGGGGCACTGTAATTCACAAACCTGCAGAGTTATAAATGACAGCTATCCTCCAAAAATATATTGAAGTAAGCCTGCGAATGGGAGTTGAAAGCAGGGCAGAATTTCAGGAAAACGATTGCAGGGGGTAGACTGGAATTGCCCTGAAAGCATAGGAAAAGAGGCAGAACGTCGACAATGATGCACTTGGCCAAAAAGGGCGTATGCGTTTTTTCCTGAATATATTCAGGAAAAAACGCATACGCCCTTTTTGGCCAACCAAGCAAGCCTGTAAAGGAAATCTGCACTACAATGAAGTCTCACTGCCCCCCGGGCAAAAGGGCCATCTGAAAAAAGTGTAAAATCCAGAAATGTAGGACAGGATATGGAGAACAGGGAGCCTTGTTATGCTGATTGGCAGGATGTAAATTGCCAGCAGCCACCCTGGAGAAGTGTATGGTGTTTCCTGAAACACGTAACAAACAAAGCAACACAGCCTATGGCACTTCCACTTATGGTCCTATAGCTTACGGAAATTAAAATCAAAAACAGACAGCCACCCCAATATTTGGGACGGCTCTGTTCACAAGAAGCTCGTCTACAGTATCAGGTAAATATCCCAGAAAGCAAAAAATGGATAAAGAAGTTGTGGCATGTACGTGCAATGCAATATCACTCAGCAATGAAATCTGTGTCATCAGGCCCGTAGCGGCATAGTGAGTGGATGCAGGTACGGTGATTCTACGTGAACTACGTTACACAGAAAAAGAAACATCATAAGATATCACTAATACACGGAATGTAAACTTGACTACACATGAACTGAATTACAAAACAGAACAGGGTCTCAAATTTAGAAAACCAACTAGTGCTTGCTTATGGGGAAAGGTGCGTTGGGGTGCTTCATAAAACCAGAGATTGAATGTAGCACAGATAACATTCCATAAGCCAAATATGTAATAGACAAGACCTACTCCTTGCTCAACGAAATGGACTCAACACCACATATTCAACGCCTAGGAATATACCTGACTAGGAAGAATCTTAAAACCCATGGATATATATGTCTCCGTAAGAGAATCAAGCGTGTGTACAGCGGCCGAAACGCAGCAGTGAAAATCCGATAAATCCCATTATCAAAATAAATTTCGAAACAAAACACAAAGACAGTGAAATAGAGAGCAATTCTTAAATAATTCACTCAGGGAATGTGATGCAACCGGGATTGACCACATCTACACCCAGAGCTGGTTGACACATAAGGCTGGACACTTCAGGCTGATAGCATTGGTGCGGTTCGGTGAGCAAATGCAGACCCTTTGAAGTCATACTGCATGGTACCTATTCCATGGGTCCCAACTCTTCAGGTTCAAGGGATTCTTCCTCCAGCTAAAACATGCATGGGAAACCCACAGTATGGTCCACGGTGTGATTGGGAAACAATTTAAAATGCATCTCAGTTTTCGTATCCTGGTCCTCGGGTTCACCATTCCAGATGCATTACTAACACTCTCCCTGCTTGGAGAGTCAGTGCCTTTAACCTCCTGTTTTGCACAGCTTGCAATTTCTGTGCAAGATGAACAGGAATAGGGAGAACCAGTGAGAGACTAGCTGTAGGTGTCTGCACGGGCAAATGTAACGCTCATTTCCCACCAGGAAGAGGAATTAACCAAAGGCTCAGCATGCCCTGCAGGAAACAGATTAGGGCCTGAAGCAATCCTGCGGTTTTGTGCCCAGCTCACAAGAAAGCGAGTTGAAGAAAGGAGCTCAGGGGCACTGTAATTCACAAACCTGCAGAGTTATAAATGACAGCTATCCTCCAAAAATATATTGAAGTAAGCCTGCGAAGGGGACTTGAAAGCGGGGCTGAATTTCAGGAAAACGATTGCAGGGGGTAGACTGGAATTGCCCTGAAAGCATAGGAAAAGAGGCAGAACGTCGACAATGATGCACTTGGCCAAAAAGGGCGTATGCGTTTTTTCCTGAATATATTCAGGAAAAAACGCATACACCCTTTTTGGCTAACCAAGCAAGCCTGTAAAGGAAATCTGCACTACAATGAAATCTCACTGCCCCCCCGGGCAAAAGGGCCATCTGAAAAAGTGTAAAATCCAGAAAGGTAGGACAGGATATGGAGAACAGGGAGCCTTGTTATGCTGATTGGCAGGATGTAAATTGCCAGCAGCCACCCTGGAGAAGTGTATGGTGTTTCCTGAAACACGTAAGAAACAAAGCAACACAGCCTATGGCACTTCCACTTATGGTCCTATAGCTTACGGAAATTAAATTCAAAAACAGACAGCCACCCCAATATTTGGGACAGCTGTGTTCACAAGAAGCTCGTCTACAGTATCAGCTAAATATCCCAGAAAGCAAAAAATGGATAAAGAAGTTGTGGCACGTACGTACAATGCAATATCACTCAGCAATGAAATCTGTGTCATCAGGCCTGTAGCGGCATAGTGAGTGGATGCAGGTACGGTGATTCTATGTGAACTACGTCACACAGAAAAAGAAACATCATAAGATATCACTAATACACGGAATGTAAACTTGACTACACATGAACTGAATTACAAAACAGAACAGGGTCTCAAATTTAGAAAACCAACTAGTGCTTGCTAATGGGGAAAGGTGCCTTGGGGTGCTGCATAAAACCAGAGACTGAAATTAGCACAGATAACTTTCCATAAGCCAAATATGTAATAGACAAGACCTACTCCTTGCTCAACGAAATGGAACCAACACCACATATTCAACGCCTAGGAATATACCTGACTAGGAAGAATCTAAAAACCCATGGATATATATGTCTCCGTAAGAGAATCAAGCGTGTGTACAGCGGCCGAAACGCAGCAGTGAAAATCCGATAAATCCCATTATCAAAATAAATTTCGAAAACAAAACACAAAGACAGTGAAATAGAGAGCAATTCTTAAATAATTCACTCAGGGCATGTGATGCAACCGGGATTGACCACATCTACACCCAGAGCTGGTTGAGACATAAGGCTGGACACTTCAGGCTGATAGCATTGGTGAGTTTCGGTGAGCAAATGCAGACCCTTTGAAGTCATACTGCATGGTACCAATTCCATGGGTCCCAACTCTCCAGGTTCAAGGGATTCTTCCTCCAGCTAAAACATGCATGGGAAACCCAGAGTATTGTCCACCGTGTGATTGGGAAACGATTTAAAATGCATCTCAGTTTTCGTATCCTGGTCCTCGGGTTCACCATTCCACATGCTTTACTAACACTCTCCCCGCTTGGAGAGTCAGTGCGTTTAACCTCCTGTTTGGCAAAGCTTGCAATTTCTTTGCAAGATGAACAGGAATAGGGAGAACCAATGAGAGACTAGCTGTAGGTGTCTGCACGGGCAAATGTAACGCTCATTGCCCACCAGGAAGAGGAATTAACCAAAGGCTCAGTGTGCCCTGCCGGAAACAGATTAGGGCCTGAAGCAATCCTGCGGTTTTGTGCCCAGCTCACAAGAAAGCGAGTTGAAGAAAGGAGCTCAGGGGCACTGTAATTCACAAACCTGCAGAGTTATAAATGACAGTTATCCTCCAAAAATATATTGAAGTAAGCCTGCGAAGGGGACTTGAAAGCGGGGCAGAATTTCAGGAAAACGATTGCAGGGGGTAGACTGGAATTGCCGTGAAAGCATAGGAAAAGAGGCAGAACGTCGACAATGATGCACTTGGCCAAAAAGGGCGTATGCGTTTTTTCCTGAAAATATTCAGGAAAAAACGCATACGCCCTTTTTGGCCAAACAAGCAAGCCTGTAAAGGAAATCTGCACTACAATGAAGTCTCACTGCCCCCCGGGCAAGAGGGCCATCTGAAAAAAGTGTAAAATCCAGAAAGATAGGACAGGATATGGAGAACAGGGAGCCTTGTTATGCTGATTGGCAGGATGTAAATTGCCAACAGCCACCCTGGAGAAGTGTATGGTGTTTCCTGAAACACGTAAGAAATAAAGCAACACAGCCTATGGCACTTCCACTTATGGTCCTATAGCTTACGGAAATTAAAATCAAAAACAGACAGCCACCCCAATATTTGGGACGGTGTGTTCACAAGAAGCTCGTCTACACTATCAGGTAAATATCCCAGAAAGCAAAAAATGGATAAAGAAGTTGTGGCACGTACGTGCAATGCAGTATCACTCAGCAATGAAATCTGTGTCATCAGGCCCGTAGCGGCATAGTGAATGGATGCAGGTACGGTGATTCTACGTGAACTACGTCACACAGAAAAAGAAACATCATAAGATATCACTAATACACGGAATGTAAACTTGACTACACATGAACTGAATTACAAAACAGAACAGGGTCTCAAATTTAGAAAACCAACTAGTGCTTGCTTATGGGGAAAGGTGCCATGGGGTGCTGCATAAAACCAGAGACTGAAATTAGCACAGATAACATTCCATAAGCCAAATATGTAATACACAAAACCTACTCCTTGCTCAACGAAATGGACTCAACACCACATATTCAACGCCTAGGAATATACCTGACTAGGAAGAATCTTGAAACCCATGGATATATATGTCTCCGTAAGAGAATCAAGCGTGTGTACAGCGGCCGAAACGCAGCAGTGAAAATCCGATAAATCCCATTATCAAAATAAATTTCGAAAACAAAACACAAAGACAGTGAAATAGAGAGCAATTCTTAAATAATTCACTCAGGGCATGTGATGCAACCGGGATTGACCACATCTACACCCAGAGCTGGTTGAGACATAAGGCTGGACACTTCAGGCTGATAGCATTGGTGAGTTTCGGTGAGCAAATGCAGACCCTGTGAAGTCATACTGCATGGTACCCATTCCATGGGTCCCAACTCTCCAGGTTAAAGGGATTCTTCCTCCAGCTAAAACATGCATGGGAAACCCAGAGTATCATCCACCGTGTGATTGGGAAACGATTTAAAATACATCTCAGTTTTTGTATCCTGGTCCTCGGTTTCACCATTCTAGATTCTTTACTAACACTCTCCCTGCTCGGAGAGTCAGTGCCTTTAACCTCCTGTTTGGCACAGCTTGCAATTTCTGGGCAAGATGAACAGGAATAGGGAGAACCAATGAGAGACTAGCTGTAGGTGTCTGCACGGGCAAATGTAACGCTCATTTCCCGCCAGGAAGAGGAATTAACCAAAGGCTCAGCATGCCCTGCCGGAAACAGATTAGGGCCTGAAGCAATCCTGCGTTTTTGTTCCCAGCTCACAAGACAGCGAGTTGAAGAAAGGAGCTCAGGGGCACTGTAATTCACAAACCTGCAGAGTTATAAATGACAGCTATCCTCCAAAAATATATTGAAGTAAGCCTGCGAATGGGAGTTGAAAGCAGGGCAGAATTTCAGGAAAACGATTGCAGGGGGTAGACTGGAATTGCCCTGAAAGCATAGGAAAAGAGGCAGAACGTCGACAATGATGCACTTGGCCAAAAAGGGCGTATGCGTTTTTTCCTGAATATATTCAGGAAAAAACGCATACGCCCTTTTTGGCCAACCAAGCAAGCCTGTAAAGGAAATCTGCACTACAATGAAGTCTCACTGCCCCCCGGGCAAAAGGGCCATCTGAAAAAAGTGTAAAATCCAGAAATGTAGGACAGGATATGGAGAACAGGGAGCCTTGTTATGCTGATTGGCAGGATGTAAATTGCCAGCAGCCACCCTCGAGAAGTGTATGGTGTTTCCTGAAACACGTAAGAAACAAAGCAACACAGCCTATGGCACTTCCACTTTTGGTCCTATAGCTTACAGAAATTAAAATCAAAAACAGACAGCCACCCAAATATTTGGGACGGCTGTGTTCAAAAGAAGCTGGTCTACAGTATCAGGTAAATATCCCAGAAAGCAAAAAATGGATAAAGAAGTTGTGGCACGTACGTACAATGCAATATCACTCAGCAATGAAATCTGTGTCATCAGGCCCGTAGCGGCATAGTGAGTGGATGCAGGTACGGTGATTCTACGTGAACTACGTCACACAGAAAAAGAAACATCATAAGATATCACTAATACACGGAATGTAAACTTGACTACACATGAACTGAATTACAAAACAGAACAGGGTCTCAAATTTAGAAAACTGACTAGTGCCTGCTTATGGAGAAAGGTGCCTTGGGGTGCTGCATAAAACCAGAGACTGAAATTAGCACAAATAACTTTCCATAAGCCAAATATGTAATAGACAAGACCTACTCCTTGCTCAACGAAATGGACCCAACACCACATATTCAACGCCTAGGAATATACCTGACTAGGAAGAATCTTAAAACCCATGGAAATATATGTCTCCGTAAGAGAATCAAGCGTGTGTACAGCGGCAGAAACGCAGCCGTGAAAATCCGATAAATCCCATTATCAAAATAAATTTCGAAAACAAAACAAAAAGACAGTGAAATAGAGAGCAATTCTTAAATAATTCACTCAGGGCATGTGATGCAACCGGGATTTACCACGTCTACACCCAGAGCTGGTTGAGACATAAGGCTGGACACTTCAGGCTGATAGCACTGGTGAGTTTCGGTGAGCAAATGCAGACCCTTTGAAGTCATACTGCATGGTACCCATTCCATGGGTCCCAACTCTCCAGGTTCAAGGCATTCTTCCTCCAGCTAAAACATGCATGGGAAACCCAGAGTATCGTCCACCGTGTGATTGGGAAACGATTTAAAATGCATCTCAGTTTTCGTATCCTGGTCCTCGGGTTCACCATTCCAGATGCTTTACTAACACTCTCCCCGCTTGGAGAGTCAGTGCCTTTAACCTCCTGTTTGGCACAGCTTGCCATTTCTGTGCAAGATGAACAGGAATAGGGAGAACCAATGAGAGACTAGCTGTAGGTGTCTGCACGGGCAAATGTAACGCTCATTGCCCACCAGGAAGAGGAATTAAACAAAGGCTCAGTGTGCCCTGCTGGAAACAGATTAGGGCCTGAAGCAATCCTGCGGTTTTGTGCCCAGCTCACAAGAAAGCGAGTTGAAGAAAGGAGCTCAGGGGCACTGTACTTCACAAACCTGCAGAGTTATAAATGACAGCTATCCTCCAAAAATATATTGAAGTAAGCCTGCGAAGGGGACTTGAACGCGGGGCTGAATTTCAGGAAAACGATTGCAGGGGGTAGACTGGAATTGCCCTGAAAGCATAGGAAAAGAGGCACAACGTCGACAATGATGCACTTGGCCAAAAAGGGCGTATGTGTTTTTTCCTGAATATATTCAGGAAAAAACGCATACGCCCTTTTTGGCCAACCAAGCAAGCCTGTAAAGGAAATCTGCACTACAATGAAATCTCACTGCCCCCCCGGGCAAAAGGGCCATCTGAAAAAAGTGTAAAATCCAGAAAGGTAGGACAGGATATGGAGAACAGGGAGCCTTGTTATGCTGATTGGCAGGATGTAAATTGCCAGCAGCCACCCTGGAGAAGTGTATGGTGTTTCCTGAAACACGTAAGAAACAAAGCAACACAGCCTATGGCACTTCCACTTATGGTCCTATAGCTTACAGAAATTAAAATCAAAAACAGACAGCCACCCCAATATTTGGGACGGCTGTGTTCACAAGAAGCTCGTCTACAGTATCAGGTAAATATCCCAGAAAGCAAAAAATGGATAAAGAAGTTGTGGCACGTACGTACAATGCAATATCACTCAGCAATGAAATCTGTGTCATCAGGCCCGTAGCGGCATAGTGAGTGGATGCAGGTACGGTGATTCTACGTGAACTACGTCACACAGAAAAAGAAACATCATAAGATATCACTAATACACGGAATGTAA